>NC_027406.1:537500-555000 GCF_007990345.1 Gossypium hirsutum | reverse complement strand
CTGAAAGCCCAACCCGAAAAAGGAGTTGCAGTGCTTTTGATTCTTCCTATAATATGTTATACCAGTCGCCTTCTCGAAGTGCCTTATAAACCTATTCACTCAAATAACCTGATCACCGATTAGTGGCCGGGCTCATCCTTGCATCGTCTGTACTTAACAGTTCCCTTTAGTGTAGTTTCTCGGAGATATCTGGATTCTTTTTTTTAATAAAAGAAGAGTCTGGGACGAAAGAGAAGAAAAAAGGGAAGAAAGATCTACGCTACGAAAAGGAGCGAGCGGAGAGAGCATAAAGAGCTATAAGGTACGAGCTTAGAGCCTTGCGTCACTCTGGTATGCTAATCACTTCGTTGTACGACTCTGGAACGGTAGTCGCTTAGTGCGACAGCACTATGGGATGCAAAGAAGCTTCGTCACCCTTCTGTAGTTGCTTGTAGTTTTCTTTTTTTCGTCGAGATTGGGTTGGTCATCAGTGTACTTTCTTGCTTGATGTAGTTGCTTATCCTTCAATCCCATCTGTCTATTAGTGAAAGTGGAATCCTCTCCTGTGCAATCAATCTTGGGAGATACTCTTTTGATTTAATGAGACAGATAAAGAAAGGAAAGGAATAAGGCTTTCCCCTCTAAATGGCTGTTAGATTGGTTAGGGGCTCAAAATTACATATATAGGTGTAGAGTACATACCTTAGTCCCCTCCTCCCATATTTTTGTTGCGGGGAAAACCCCCGCGCCCAATATAAATATAGATTTAAAAGACTGACTGCCATCGCAGGTGGTCGGCGGAGCTTAAGTGATTAGCATTTCAAATGCACAAGGATCTAATTCTACTCAAAACAGTTAAATCTTTTTGTGAAATAGCTGTGGGGGAACTGGAGCTCCAACTAAAGTACGACACAGGTTCTCCGGAAAAAGTAAGCAACCCCCTATATGAGTCCACAAAGGACCTCCTGCATAGTGCTCTCCGAAAGGGCATAGCCAAAATTTTGGAAAAACAAAACTTGGCGCTCCCCGAGAAAATGACCCATTCTGAGCTAGTTGATAAATTAATTGATACGCAAGTGGTAGATCAATTTATTGTGGAACCTCCTGATCTAATGCGTATATACAATCTTTTGGAAGATCTTATTCTGTATGATGTGTCGAGTTCTTGCTTTCATACATTGTTAACCCTATTATCGGTCAGTTAGTAATCGGCGAGCCTCAGTAGCTGGCACCCTTTATCATTTTTTTTCCGGTATGCCGCTCCGCGAGCAAGGAGTTCCATGGACGAGCGGAGCGAAAACAAAGCAGGGGGAATTCCTCGTTGGGGGAAATCCTTTGATTGCGTATTGAATATAGATCCATGTCTTTCTTGTTCCACTAGCTAGGACAAAATGATCACATGTCCGTTTCGTTATTACAACCTTTTTTTTTGATGTCAAAGACCAGAAGCTACGCGAAAATTCTCATTGGATCTCGGTTGTTCTTAACAGCGATGGCTATTTATTTAAGTCTTCGGGTAGCACCACTAGATCTTCAACAAGGTGGAAATTCTCGTATTCCGTATGTACATGTTCCTGCGGCTCGGATGAGTATTCTTGTTTATATCGCTACGGCTATAAACACTTTCTTGTTCTTATTAACAAAGCATCCTCTTTTTCTTCGCTCTTCCGGAACCAGTATAGAAATTGGTGCTTTTTTTACGTTGTTTACCTTAGTTACTGGGGGGTTTCGGGGAAGACCTATGTGGGGCACCTTTTGGGTGTGGGATGCTCGTTTAACCTCAGTATTCATCTCGTTCCTTATTTACCTGGGTGCACTGCGTTTTCAAAAGCTTCCTGTCGAACCGGCTTCTATTTCAATCTGTGTTGGACCGATCGATATACCAATAATCAAGTCTTCAGTCAACTGGTGGAATACATCGCATCAACCTGGGAGCATTAGCCGATCTGGTACATCAATACATGTTCCTATGCCCATTCCAATCTTGTCTAACTTTGCAAACTTCCCCTTCTCAACTTGTATCTTGTTTGTTCTGGAAACACGTCTTCCTATTCCATCTTTTCTCGAATCCCCTTTAACGGAAGAAATAGAAGCTCGAGAAGGAATACCAAAACCTAGTTCACTCGCTGAGTCTTTTTGCATCCATGGCTGAATGGTTAAAGCGCCCAACCTATACCAACCTAATAAAGAGGCAAATTCGTAGGTTCGATTCCTGCTGGATGCACTTGGAACGTTTAGTTCAATTGCTGCTCACGAAATTGTTACATATAGCTCGCCCTTATAGCTTATGGGGCACTTCACTCGCTCAACACTCGTTCTTCACTCGCTAGAGAAAGAAAAAGTATAGATGACTGAAAATCCCGCTTAGAGATCGCAACTATAGTGGAGAGAAAATAAGTATCAGCAGGCACTAAAGGGGAAGCTTAGAGACGGAATTCAAATATAAGAATAGAGGAGTACGTGGGGGGTGAAGTAAAGATAACTCTAGCAATATAGACCGGGCCTGCTTCCCATTCATTCTTTTATAAGAATGCTCTTCGGCTGGTCAATAGGGCGCATCGCTTTTGCTTCTGTAATAGAGGCGCTGTAATAGGCGCGCTTAGCTAACGAATAAAAACCTTGGTCCGCTTTCATTGGTCTAGCCCGGTCATTGCTTATCTCTTTCTTCTCTATCGGTGAATTGGGGGCAAGAGTGCTTGAAGAGAGAGCTACCCGAAGGAGGAGCAGTATACGCAAGGTCTAAGCCTTACATAGTTGTCTTTGTCTCCTCGGTACCCCCTCCCCCTTATCCTTCCTTCCTCTGTAATAGCTGCCTTGCTAGCGAAGGGTCTTCCAAGCCCTGAGCGAGCTGAGTGCTTAGCACTGAATTAATAGCACCACTTCTACCACTTGCATAGCATATCGGTAGTAGCTACAAGACAAAAAACTAACTCAAGAACGCAAGAGAAGTGCTTTTTAAAAGGTAGAGCTACAAGAAAGCATCTACTAAGCTAACCATCTAATCTAAGCAGTAGCATCTCAACTCAAGGAATAGCTTTCCCGCAAGAGGAAAGAGCATCTATCTACACAGTTAGCTGCCCCTACTTTGGGATATTGCCTTAGCTAGGTTGGCTCCTAGGCTAAAGCAACTGTACAAGAGGCAATGTTATCAGCGATGCCTCGCAGCATGGAATGTTATTTCCTCTTCCTCTGGGCTCTGGAATGGAAGAATTGGTTCAGCATCAACCCCGGGATTCTTTCCCCGACTACAAGAAAGGAAAGCCTTGCCTGCTTCGTCTTTGGTTTGGCATTCTAAGGAGCAACAACTTCCCCGTAGGCTCGATTCGGTTCCATCCTATACCTTCTATCCTACCTACGTCTTATCATTCGGAATCGCATTCTATCACACTGGTGGTACTTCTTGTTGAATTAAAAGATTGGATTAGTCTTTTTCTGTATCCACCCGCCACCCCTGTGTGAGAGTGATTAAATATCAATAGGGGAGCCCACTAATAAGGAAGTTGCTTATTGGAAAAGCCTTTTCGCTGCCAAGCTTTTATCTTATTTGGTCGGGCAAGAATCCATCTCGGTTTAAGAATTCACCCAATTGGGACATCCATTCAAAACTTGAAACCATTACCAACGAAAAAAGAAGGTGTTAGAAAGGGGCTTCGAAAGAACTCTTTCAAGAGGAAGGATGCAGCGAGCGAGCCTGTTAAGCTGCGATTGAGCCTAAGTCTTTCCAAAAAGGGTCACTTTATTGATAAGTTCCCATAATACCTTTCTCATCGATAATTTACAACAACTTCAACTGATGCCCACGCCAAACGAGATAACTCAGTTGGCTTAGGATTCGTAATGATCTGGAACATCGGTTCCAGTCTTCTTCTTTCCTCACCCGATTCCTTCCTTGGCTGTTATTTGCATATAACTAGCTAATGCTGCTGGGAATGCCCTTGGTGGATTCGCACTTCTCTTGGTGGAGTAACTTGCTTACAGTGCTTTAGGGCTCTCTCCACACAGGGCGGGCGGCGTGAATCCTATATATGCCTATATAATGATATGGAAGGGGATTGTCAAGTGGAAAAAGACCATTCGATTCATCTTGACCGGATCACATAGCGTTAGCGGAGCGGTAAACTTCGCAGCAGGAGCAGTCTTTTACATTAGTACGGATAAACCGCGTTCACGTGGTCGAATAGAAACCTTGCTGCTCGCTCAACGCGCGTTAATTACTCCTCTATCGCGCTTGTGGAGCCTTTTTGAGTTGAGTGCAGCAAGAGCTCTGCCGTTAGGCTAATTCCTGAGTAGGGAGGCTGTGGCGAGCGAAAGGGAATGTGGCACTTCTTACTTTATATGAGGAGGAGGTTGAATCAATAGCAATAGTAGACACGCTACGATCTTTGGCTCTTTGCTAGACAGGAGCAGTACAGGAAGCATCGAATGCCATGGTTCTTGTTACAGACTAGGCTGCAAGTGAGAGTGATAAAATCAGCTCAGCTGTGAATGCTGCCGATAGCCGATTTATTACCTGGAGTGTAAAAAAGGAGCATATTTATTTAATTGGAAGATTATTATACGATGATAGCACCAATTCAAGAAGCAGGGGCTAGGAGCTAATCATTATACGGATTTTTGGCGAGACCTTTCGAACAGATCTTCCTTCCGGGATAATCACTACTCGACGAGTTAAGCGAGACAAGGCCAATTGAAAGTCACAGCCGTTTGATAGCCCTTTTCGTAAGCTCCCTTATTCTCCTAATAGTGATTTACCCGATTATACTAAGGCGAAGTCTTCCCACCCTTTGTCAAAAAAGGTAAGTGTCCGTCCATAAATACCTAGCTAGCATCGAAGAGCATTCATTCCGTATCCTCACTTATCCTATCCTACGTTCTTTCCGTTTTCGAAACTCAAGAAAAGAAAAAGAATCAAGCTAGCGCCAAGCAAAGAGAAGTGCACAGAGAGAGCTTTCAAGTCTTGATGTCAGATCGAAAGCCTCCGGAATTTTAAGAGGAAAATCCTGTCACCCCTAGTGGGAAGTAGGCTCTATTAGGCATTCTTGGGTCTACAATCTCACTAGAAGAATTCCGAGAGCAAGCATTCAAGGCTCTTCTATCTTGACTTGAAAGCTAGTAAACGTCAAGTGAAATAGGAGCTCTCTTCTACCGCACCGGTTACCGATTTTCGTGAAAAAGGGCTTATGAAGGATTGACCGAAGTAACTTTCTCTACCACTTAGGCGAGCCAGCTATCGTTCGAGCTCTTTTCCTGAAGCGATTCCCCTTGCTTGTAGCTTGTAAGTAAGAGGTGGGTTATTCAACCAATTGATGAGAGTCAGTTACAGGATGGATACTACGCGCCAACTGCTGAAAGGACCAAATCAAAAGCATTTTCTCTAAAAACTGAACCAAGGGCACCGCTTTCTAGGATTCTTAGTCGAGTTAGTTCAACTGATTCTTCATCCCCGAAGTAAGCACACTTTCCCAAGCTTGAAGCAGGAAAAAAATGAAGGCCATAATAAAGGGCTCTGGCTAGAAGGCAGAACTCTTTACTTTATTTAGTGGCCACTTCCTATTAAGATAAGGTTTCCCATCCGAAGTCTTTGCTGCTGTTAAAGGATTTGTTGCTTTCGCTACGCCCCTTTTTCAACAAGTTCAAATAGGGTGCCATGGATACCCAAGCCCGAAATCCATTTCTCTGATGAATTGGTACACGCGCCCTTTCTGATGATAAAAGTGATCTTCAAGCCATGCTTTGGTTGAGTTGAGGTTTTGACTCCTTTTTTATCCCCAATAGTGCATCTATATCATGAGATGCTTCTGCAGTGCCCCTCCGCTGATTCCAAATTGTTGGCTTCAACTTCATGAGATTCACATTTGGTGTACCAGACTGGGAGCTTTAGATTGAGCATTGATATAGAAAGATCCGAAGACATGAAGCTAACACCTGGCACCGAAAATCCAGTTTGGAGGGAGGGGTGAATATTGCAGGATGTAACCATCTTGAAGGAAAGACTCTTTTCCAGTAGTCTCCTCAGGGATTCTCTTAATAAATTCCATCACCTCACAAGGAAGCAACGATCGAGTGAATACCATATCTTTCTGATAAATCCCAGAAAACATCTCTTCTTAGTCTTGATCTTGACGGTATCCAAGAAAGAAGCACCATCTGTTGTTGTAACCCCTCCCCAATATAAATTTGTGAAGCCTCCTCACAAGATGAAAAAAATCATTTAGCCCCGGTTTGAAACTTTTTCTTTTTCAGTTTTTAGTACTGAACATGGCAAGCTCAACATCCGCTTCAATTCATTGGTATGAGCAATGACCTCCACATTTTCCAAGTTAAGAAGTTTCACAAGATTCAAATTGACCAAATTAGAGGGGTCCATCAAGGGAGGGATAGGGCAGTCACTTTCTTTCCTGTCGATCGTCCGTCCTTCCATCTTAGTTCTTTCCCCTGCAGAGGATACCCAAAGGAGATCAGTTCAGTATGCCCATATAAATTCAATTCATGATGATTAAGGTTTTATCATGCGAAGAAAGCAGCTAAACTAGCTATTGTATGCTAGAATTCAAAAAATATCTGAGATTAGAGCATACGCAAGACACAACACAAAAAATCATTGACATTGACTTTCGTTCTTAAAACGAAGAACAATGGATTGGAAAAAATCTGGAGAGGTGAGAGGAATGAAAACGACTCCCAATAAGCCGGATGGATAGGATCGAGCATTTGTCCTTCTTTTTGTGTTTGAGAGTGCAGGCTCATTGGAGAGTTGGATGGTCACAAATGGAAGTGTTTGAAGCTCGAGGTTTATATGCTTGTAGGAAGGAAAGCCGGATGCTTGACCACGAGAGAAGTTTATTTTGCCGAATCGGAGGATGTAATAGCAAAGTCTGCTATTATTGCCTAAATGAAGAGTAGGTTAAGTAGGCCAAGAGGGGTTTCCAGGTGGATCAATCTTTCTCTCAGAATGTCAGAGAAAGAAAAAGAAGAAGAGAGCTGACTTAGCCTCAAGACTCTATTGAAGAGCAGGGTCGAAGAAAGTAGAAGAGGTCAACCTATACTGATTCATAATATAAGGCTTTCACTATTCCAGTAGAAGCTGATTAAATCAAAAGGGATTCTTCCATAGCAGGAAATGTGATACCAGCTGATTCAACCGCCAGAGCCAGAGGTTCAATAGAGACTGCTTTGACTTATGTTATGAGATGATATTTTTTTTACTTTATTTCAGTCAATTTCGAGGCAGAACGTGCTCCTGCCGTGTCAGAAGGACTTTCCCCGCTACAAGAATGGTTGAAGATAGGGTCCCGGTTCAAAGCTTTCTTTGTGGAAGGGCTCCCTAGATTAGCGAGAACACGAAAAATTAGAGTCTTTCAGAGTCTTCTCCATCCGCGTTTCTACTTATAATAGAAGTGGCAATCTTTCTAGCGCCTGAGGCAAAAGTAAAGAGAAAAAAAAAGAAGCAAGACTGGTCTTTGCCAGAAAGTCGGGCATCCTGGATCTATGGGGACATCAAGATCAAGTCGTCCAGTAAGCGCTTAGTTTAGTGGCCAAAAAACCTCTTCTAAGAGCAAGCGTCAGCTTTGGTTTCGCTGGTTAGGTTTTTTGTCTTTCTTCAACCTTGCCTTGAAACGGAAGGCACTACAACTATCTCTTTTCTTTATTTGGTTGAAAGCTTTGCCGAGAACTAGACTACCATAGGAATCCTTCCGGAGAGGGGAAACCCTACCTTATAAAGAGAAGAGCGTGATGGGGCCCTGTTAACGGGGTTGAGTAGCCTTTCCAAGGAGTCTCATAGCCGATCTCCATCACTAAGGAAGAGCTTTTGACTAGCCTAGCTTTCACTAAAGAGCTAAAGAGGCGAACTCCATTCAATAAGCTAAAGATCGAGCTTTGAGTTTTGAGAAAGATGGTTTGGTACCCGTACAAACAGTTTTGATTGAATCTGAGCCCCTACTGCCTACTGCTATTACACAAGCTGGTGTAGAAGAAGTTTTTCTTTAGATCCATCTATGGTAGAGAGAGCCGGCCTCTGGCTGTGATTCCACCTCAAGCTGCAATTTTCTTTTAACTGAAGCCTTCTTCCTCAACAACCTTCTCCTCTGGGTCCTGGATAGCTTCGGTGACTGGACTTCTACAGATGTTCCGTTCCCTCTGCAGGCTTTTTCTCAGACTTGGACTTCTTTACCACAGGCACCCATTGACCAACTGGTGGCACAGGTACTTTCACCGTCTTTTTCTTCTGTGTCAGTGTGGTTCATTCGTTAATCATATCCCAATCCTTCTATCAGTTACAAGATCGAAAATCATGCTTGCTTTTAAATCCAAGTTAGATGAAAGGAATCGGGCAATCGAGATTAGTCCTGGTGAACCTCGAGAATTGCATAAGAGAGGTCTCTTCTTTCCTGCTCGGCGAATAAGCCTTCTCCCGCAGCAAGAACTTAGTTTTTCGCTTTGCACCTTCCTTCAGGTGGTGAAGTGCCTTGCATTTGTGTGTGACGAACGATATGCGATATAAAGGATCTTGTCTCATTTGAAGTTGGTCTAACTGGCCCCGCTTTTAGGCTGGTATTCCATTCTGCCTTTGTCTTGCTCTAAGCCTTCAATTAGGTACCTCTCTTTGTCCGAAGTCCGTAAGCAGCTTTCCAACCCTCTCTTAGTCTTCTAGCAGTCGAGGGAGTCCATTCGTTCATTTCTTTGGAGTGAATGTGAGTTCTAGTCCCACAGCTCTTAGTCCTACCGCTTTCCATTAGCTGTCTGTGCTTTCGGGTTGAGTCCCATTGCCCTAGCGAAAGAGTCTGGTTCGCTGCCTCTTCCTTGATCCTTTGAAACTCTTGAAGTGAAGTAAGGGGACATCCACTATGATATTTGGTCTGTAGCCTTCTAATCGGCTAGGGCAGAATTCCTTTCAAAGCTTGAATCCGCTCTTTCCATTCCTAGTGTGTTATAAAGTCTTCCATTAGCTAATCAATCGGCTAAGTTTCCATCTTTTTTTTCTTAAAGGGAGGTCGAGGAAGAAGTAGGTTGTAGTGCTTTTCTAAGTCCCGCAGTTTCCCCTTGTGTCTAAGTGGATTCTGACCTATCTTTGTTAGAGCGAGGTCCTGGTGATACGGGTCTTTCGCCATTTGCGATCATTTCTTGTAGAAAGCGGAAATTCCTTTTTACTTTAACCTGTGTAATCGGCCCCGCTTTTAGGGCCAGTAGTAACTTACCTTCCGTAAATTATGTAAAGAAAAAAAGCTCTTGGTCCGCCTTCGATTGGTCCCTCAGTTTCAGTTGGTGTGGAAGGGAAGCCCCAGTAGCCTATGGTTTATAGTAGTAAGCGGCTATTTCCTTTGTTGAGAATTGAAACCTCTTCAATGGAAAAATTGTCAGGTAGTGCAGTTCCTAAAGTGGGTGAAGCCTTGCCCAGTAGCATATAGATATGGAAGCTACCCTTGGCTTCCTTTGTTGGGACCCTGGGGAGGAGTCAGTTATGCCCCCTTTTGGTCCGGAGGCAGTTTGGTGAAAAACAGTTTGTCCCTACGACACACGAGCTGAGTGAACTGGAATTTTCATACAAAGACAAAGGAGCCATAGCCTTAGTAAAGGAAATAGCGGAGGCTTGGAAGCAGGTACACCGGGGCACGCCCGGAATTTTTACAGATGCAACTAGCGAAGGCTATAGACTGTGAGAAGGATTTGCTGCGATAGACATATTTAACCGAGTGTCGGACTCCTAAATCAAGAAAGGGGCGCATCGGTTTGTTTACTTAAAAAGTAAGCAGGCGAAGAACTTTGATTATCATATAAAAGAGTTACGGAATTTCTAGAGATTCAGCCCCTAGAGACTAGCTAGCCTTCCTTGGCTTGGGTGGATTGCTTTGAATAGAAATGCTTTCTCTGGTTCACTGAGGTAGTTCGACTAGCTGGAACGTAGCGAAGGTTCAGGTTCAGTTGCTTTTCCAGGGAAGGACGCTTAATTTTGATTAGTCGTCCTATCGTAACTAAATAAGTCGTAGATCCCGAGTGCCACCGATATAGCTCTTGGGGGGCTAGTAGAAGGGCTTGATCCCACACCGGTGAAAGGCAGACGTGGAACTCAAAATTTCGGGAGTTCTTTTTCAAGTATTGGCGTACAATAATTGATAAGGGCTAACGAGTTCTCACAGTTAGGCAAGTACTTTCACAGGTCCGATAGGAAAATAGAGCCGATATATCCGATCTTCGATCCTTCCCAAAAAAGAGCTATCAAAGGGGAATGAAAGTATCAAGTAAAGGGGCAAGAAAAACTATAATATAGTTTTTCGAATCAAATAAAACTTTATTAAAAAATATATATATATAATATATTAATAATAAATAAATAAATTTTTCATAAATATTCTAATTGAAAACTCTTTGAGATCACTCCACTCTCTCTAGACAACGGATTTCTTCGACGTGTGTATCTTACTCTCATCTCAAAACCCAACCTCAGAAAAACAGCAGGCTTTCCCTTCATTTGTTTGTGCCCTTCCCTTTGATTGAGTCTTTTTAAAAGACCCAACAGATCCCCCAAGGGGCGTGTCTAACTACCTCATAGATAGCATCCACAAGACACTGAATTAGCCTAGAAATGGATGCATCTTATTGCTATCTCTCACCGACCTTTCGGTCCCCGGTTTCACTGGAAAATGGGAAGGTCACAAACCGCCCTCTACAGTTGCAAATGTGAAACAGTGCTAAAGCAGGACCCGTGACTATGAAAAATGACTGCTCAATCGAGACTTGAGTCACCCTGGAGTAAGTCAAGCCACATACTCAACAACGTCTCTGTCTGAACTGTGGAATTCTTAAATCTAAAATCGAAACACACTCTAATAACTTCAAACACTGGATCTGCAGATCAACGTGTATTCAAAAATTATGGTCTTCTTCAATCAGGTTCTCAAACCAATCCAATCAGGGAACTTCCAACAAAGACCAAACGATTTAATCCCAAACTCTTTCTGGCGGAACCCTCTGCATTTTTGCGAAATTTTGAAACTTATTGTATTGTTTTGTTTCAAAGCGGCGAAACCTCGAGATACTTTTCACTTGTCTTCCGCGAGTCTGAGACCTTACTTCTTCGACTACTCGACTTTTGCAAGTCCTTATCTCGAAAAAATTTCCTAAAAGTCTCAGAGTCTATTCTAAAAAAAAATCCACCAATAGCCCTATAATGGATTGAGTTACATAGTGCCACCCAGGGTTGGAACCCACTTTTAAGTAGTTTATATGCACGCATGCATGTGTCATCACCTCATTGGTCGGAGATCCAAAGGTCCATAAAAAAAAAGATTCTTCTTTTTTTTTTTTATATATTTTATTTATTATTCTATTAGTTTTTCTTAGAAGAGGTACGCTCCCTAGAAGATTTTCTCGGGGCTGTTCACTTTCACTTGGTCGCCTGGTATCTTGAAACCTCTTTGCTTGCGGGGGCAGGAGTGGAAACGTCTGAGAGAGCGCTTCGCGAAAGAATCGTGTGGCGCGGTGAAAGGTTTCCCGTTGGGGTTTCCGGCCTCCCTGGTCCTCACCTAATTGTGGAAGAGGGGAGGTGAGCTGAGTATCAACTCTCTCTCTCGCGCCTTTATTCAGCTTGTTCCTGTTCGTCTATTTTGGACGGGGTGGGCAGCCCACATACATGAAGAGAAGAAGAGAGGGGTGGGGTTCCTTGATATTAAGGTGTCAAGGCGGTCGAAGAAGGCCACAAGTGGAAGCAACCAATGCTTTGGTCATTCAGTTGACTCCTTGCTGCCAGTCCGTGCTTGCTGTCATGCTGGCAAAAGCAGGGGTTTCGGCCGGTTTTACCTACTATTGGATTTGAACCAATGACTCTCGCCGTATGAAAGCGATACTCTAACCGCTGAGTCAAGTAGGTCAAGCTGAGTCAAGTCAGAGAAGATAGACCCCTATAAGAAAAAGCCGCGCAACCAGAGTCCCACTTACTATACAAGGGGGGGCGGAGCGCTAAGAAAGAGAAAGCGTTATCACTATACGAAATGAAGCAGCGGCTAGCACGCTAAGATCAACCACTTGGAGAACGTGGAACCTTTCTTTCTCGGTCGTCTGTCTTAATATAAGTGGATTCCGATTCATGCGGTCGTTCTCTGCTGCATTGGTGTTTTCACTCTCCACTCTCCACCATAACAAAATGTTTCCACTATATCTCTCAGCAGTACTCAAAGGAAGTACGGCGGGTCCGAGTAGGAAAAAATGCACTAAGAAGTAAGGCATACAACAATGGATCAATTCATTCAACAAGATCCGTTCGGATTGGACCAGGGTGAATGGGATTATTGGTCTGACCTCTCGCTCGGATGGTTGACTCCCGCCGCCGACAGATGTCCCATGCCACGTTTCGTGAACTGCTATGCCCGAGAATGAATGAATTGTGATGTGATATAGCGCCGAATAAGCCACTGCTCTATTCCCGACTCGAAATCTATAAAGGACTTTAAGGGAGAGAAAATAGGGGGCCCTACACCATACATCCTGCTGCCTCGGGACGACTGCACGTTACATCATAGCAGCACGACCAAATGAAGGCGGAAACCTCTTGTATAGGTTGGGCGTTCCTGCGCACCCGGCATCCTGCAAGAAAGGGCCCCTTACTATAGTAAGGGGTCTTTTCTTGCTCGTTAGCGCTTTAGTTTTCAATAAGGACGTTTAGGCCCACACCCCTCCCATTCCATTTTTTTCTCTTCTATTCTTATACTCTTATATCATGAAAATTTTGTTAGCTTTATAAGTATAAGGAAGTCTTTCAAGCTGACTATTCATATTTGTCTTTTCATGTAAATATAGGGCATCTATGGAAATGGTTCAATTCAATCTTGTCTAAGGGGAAATTAGAGTGTAGGCTAAGTCAATCAATGTCTTGGTCCTCTTGACAAGACCCTTGTCAGTGAAGACCCTATTATAAGACAGATCAAAACACTTTGATACTAAGGACGGACCTCTTCCTTAGGTTTCATTCCTTTTCTTTTAGTGCTTGTACCTTATCTCGCATCCAGGAATGATTTCTCTTTGCCTTCAGGTGCGGAAGTGACTGCTTGGTGTGCGTGTGTCCTTGCAAGTTTTTCTATATTTAAAGTCTCAATAAAGGATGTTTTCGCTTCACACCTTGGGTGAGTTCCTAATTAGTCATGGTGCACGAGCGATCGTCATCTTCTTTTTTCTTGCCCCTAGTCAGGGACTAAATTAAGCTTTAATTATCCTAAGTCTTCAATTTTTTCCCTCTCTTTGTCCGAAGTCCGTCCAAGACCATCCTGCATTTCTGAGCTTTAAGTTTAAGTAATGTTTTAAGGAGTGAAAAGCCTTGCAATCAATCTTTATTTTCTGTTCGTGTAATATAAAAAAACCGAAATTTCTTCTTTCCGGGTTCTAACCATCCATTGCCACAGGGTCTTCTTGGGGGGTTCCACCTTTGACTAATTCGCCTAGTCGTCCCTCGTTTGATTCTTTCCATTCTCGTAATGAAGTGGGCCTTTTTTTTCATTGTTTTGTTTGAAGTAAAGGCTTGTTTATTGAGTCTAAGAGCCTACCCGAAGTAAATCCTTATCCTTCTTTTTATTGTTGTGTAAGTAAGCGCCTTGCCATCCTTCCATTCCTCCCTGTTGTATTCGAATCATTTCTTTTCGTAGATCGAGGGAAGGGTTTTTCGGCTCTATCACCATTTGGCCTATCTTCTTCCATTTTCTTTGTCTTGATAATTTCTAAGAGCTGACCCAGAAAAGACTGATTTTCCTTTATTCGTTGACCGAGTGTAAGAGGTTGTTGGAGTTTTATCCCCATTATCCTGAGGCACCGAGTCGATTTCCTTATTTTTTGAGAATGATGAGAGTCAGTGCCAGCGTGCTGCCGAGCCTGTGTCCGGAGTCAAGTCTTTTATTGTTCCGTGAGTGAGTTCAGTGACTGACGATGTTGGAAGTCTTTGATTGGTGTCTAATTACTGTGTAACTGGTGGAGAACCATTAGCGAGCGGCTAAGGGGCAAATTTACTTAACTTAATTGAAATCGTAGGTCTCGGATTCTATTCCGTCTTCTTTTTAGTTTATCAAGATCCGTACTCTGGCTATTCCCTCTCGTAGTCGATTCGGTATGTGTAGTCTTTACCCTAGTAAAAGACTTTGCATAAAATTCAAGTCCCACAGCTCTGAGTTCGTACGAAAACTTCAAACCCAGCTAAGTCTTTCCTTTGTTTCTGAAGGCATCTGCAATTGCGTTATCCTTCCTTGGCACATGAGTAATGCTGGCATCAGGGAAGCATTCGAATAGGCGTTGAGCTAGATCATGGTACATTGCAAGGCCTTCATACCGCACTTCATATTCCGTGGTCATTTGTTTGATGACCAATTCCGCGTTCCCGAAGATCTCAATATGACGGATCTTGAACTTCAAAGCTAGTTCCAGTCCCATAATCAAAGCTTCGTATTCAGCTGCATTATTGGTGCAGACCTTTCCTAGATAGAAGGAATAAGGGAGTATGTCCCTTCCTGATCTGAGAATACCGGGCTTTCTTTTCTCGGGGATAGCCGGTCGCTGAACTGCTAACTGAGCTCTTGAATGCTGAGCCTAGCGGAGTTGCCTGTGTGAGGCATTTTAATTTCCTTCCGATCCCGGGACTCTTTCTTTCGTAAATCTTTGGAGCGTATACCAGAGTGAATCTAAGCATTACTTTATGTGGGAACGTCGATCTATAAATCTTCCATCTCTAGCGTGGATGGATAAGGCTGAAGCTAGTCTTTTTCGTTGTGATGGATTGGATTCTGCAAGAAAGGCTATTCTTGCCTGCTCCGCTACTAAACTCACTTGCCCTAGGGACAGAATCAACTGCTTTATTATAAACTGCTAGTCTTAAGGGAGCTGCCTATTACTCGTTTGGATCGGTTGGCTCATCTGGATCGCCAAGCACTGATAAGAACTAGATATTGTTAGCGCGTTATCCACCACGTTAGAGTGAGTCTTACTACTGAAAGTCTGCCCTTTAACCCATTAGCTCCTTTGTAACCCTTCTATAGAACGCTTGTGGGGAAACCCCTTATGGAACTCGTCCTCGAACTGCTGATACACCTTTTGCCTTTGCCTTACCCGCTACGCCCCTTTATCAGTAGCAGCTGAGGGTGTTTAAAACCTTATCCTTCAAGTGAAAAGAAAAAAGGCCTCATCTCTTCCTCTAGGGATGGAGGTAGGCCCAGCCCACGCTTGTGCGGTGGGTTGCGCTTGTACACGACCTCATAAAAAAAAGAAAGGCTTAACACTTGAAAGTCCCCTTTTCCTGAAAATTCTTTCGAATTTTCAGCATCCTTTTAAAGGTAGGGGAATCGGGGTTACTCAACTCCCCGAGCATCCGTCGCAGAGGATGGAGCGAACCCTACGTAAGGGTGCGGTTCCTTCTCCTCCCTTCTTTGGGGACGAGTTTTTATTTCATAATAGAATATAGGATGGAGTCTCGCTCAGCCCTTTCTGTGCTCATATAATGTAGATTCGCTTGCCCGAATCGGCGGACTTCAGACCTCTATCTGACAAGAGTACCGTCGTGTTGTGGCACTTTATTTTATTTTGGCTCAGAAGGGTTCTGCCTCCTCTAACTCTCCCTGGGTACGGGTTTCCCTTCACTAGGATCCCTCGACTGTGGAATCCTTTCGATCTCTCTCTCCACTCTTTCAATGAGGCACTCTCCTCCTTTCCTTCCCTCTCTAGCTGGCTTGACCCTTGACTCCGCTACCGGAGAAGAGTCCTTGTGTCCCTAGCGCGGGTGATGCCTCTTCCATTAGTGCTCCTTCCTCCGATGCCTCCGCTCGGTCAACCGTCTCTGGAATTGCTGCCTTTTCTGGTTCTGCTTCCACTCCGCCCGCCACCAGTGGAAGCAAGCTAGCTCCCTATGTTGGTTGCCCCTTTCCCCTTTTCATACATAAAATAAGGTAAGCATTCAAGCCCCTCCAGAACCACCAGTTGAACCTCAGTTGAGAAGATCTACTAGAGAGCACCGGTCTTCCCAGAGATATTCTCCTCATGAGTATGTGATGATCACTGATGGGGGAGAACCAGAATGCTACCAAGAGGCTATGTCTCATGAGCACAAGGGAGAGTGGATAAAAGCTATGCCGGAAGAGAAAAAATCCTTGCATGAGAACCACCCATTTGAGTTGGTGAAACTGCCTAACCTAAGGGCAAGAGAGCATTCAAAAACAAATGGGTGTTCAGGTTCATGAGAAGATTGAACTGACATAAGGTAAGCTCGATGTTTTGGGGAAAACGATTCATAAGATAAGACAAAAATCCTTCAACAGGATAAGAAATTTGAGAGGATCGACGAACCTGAGAGAGGGATCCAGAATCTGAGGAAGCGGCTGGAAGGAAAGCAACTGGGCTAGACTGCTGATCTTCTGGAGTAATCTTCCCCTGGGAAACATAGTGTAATCGCCGCCGAGAATAAACATGCTGTGCCGGGTGACTGGAATCCTCTGAGGTCAGCTGAACAGACTGACAATCGGCAGAAGATGCTGGGCAAGGCTGCTGGCCTGAAGAGTGAGGCTGATCCGTAACATCAACTGCAGAAGAATGAGGTTCGAGTTGATGAACAGGAGAAGGCCGAAATACATCCCCATCACCATTCTCCCCCGGGTCTTATTAATTAGGTTAAGGAAAATATGAGGCGACCTCATTAAAGAGAACATTCAAGAATACATCGAGTCTCTTGGATTTCACGTCATAGCATCTATACCCGGACTAAGCATATCCAAGAAAGACACAAGTAGTTTCCTTGGGAACAATTTTTCTCTTAACTGCGCAGGAATATGAACAAAACACGTGCATCCAAACACTCGCAAATGCCTATAGGATGGTGCTGCCCCAGTAAGAAGTTCGTGAGGTGCCGCTGCAGCTTATTCCCCCTCTCTTCCCCCCCAAAAAAAAAGGAGAGAGATGTCCCGTCCCTTCTTTATGCGCATCCATATACATAGCCAGACACAAAGGTGTACAATCCGGCCAAAATCGGCGGTTTTTTAAGTTCATTCACTGTATGTAGGTTCTCTTACTTGCTCTAGTGGCTGGCAAACGCCAACCGAGAGGGGAGAACGAATGGCTTAGGAGTCGACTGGTTCCGAGCGGACTCGTGGAGCTGCTGCTTGGATTATCGTAGAATAAGAGGAGCCGTCTTAGGAAATGACTTAACTTAAAAGGCAGGTGCCGCCGCTGCGAGGCGAGGGAGTAACTTGTCTGGTCTTGCGGTGCACTCACTCCCGTTACGAGAATGAAATGACGCCCCAGCTCGACTCGAGACCAAGACTCCTTACAACTCGCACCAATAGCGGCGCTGAGCGGCCGGAGATTGATTGAAAAGGCAGCCCTGCCGCCCCCCCTAGCCACCTACCTACTCGTGCTCGTAGCTCGATCGGGGGTCAAGAGTGCGGTCCGGCGGAAAAACAGAAGTCGTCCGTATCAAGTAATACGTGAATTGCTCAGTAGTGCTTCGCCACTACCGTAGCTGGCGGAAATAGCTTAATGGTAGAGCATAGCCTTGCCAAGGCTG
>NC_027406.1:495000-532500 GCF_007990345.1 Gossypium hirsutum | reverse complement strand
TCACCAAAAAACAAGCTAGCCATACCAAAGAAGCTAGCATAGCTAGCGAGACTAAATGCTTTAGAAATTGCCTCAAATAGCCAAGGTCGGTATAGAGCTTGCCAGCCAGCAAGCAAGCGAACAAAAAAGCCTCCTCCTCTCGGAAGGAATCAACCGATACTGATTCTGATAGGGCAAAGGACAGAGGAAAAGCAAAGAAAGCTAAAGATTTGGTGCGAGGAACATTGTTTAAAGCAAGATGTCCAGTAACAGATGCTGACAGCAAGCATTCCATCGATCAAACACCCATGCTTGGGAAGTCTCTCCTTTCTTTCTCTTACCTAGAAATGGAAAAAGACTTCAAACAAGTAGCTCGTGGAACATCTCCCACTTGCCCTTTTTTTCTCAATCTTATATCTCGGACTACGTCATGATCGGGCAGCCACGCAATGTATTTCACTCCTAGCGGTAGGAAGAGAGGTTCAGCGCAACATGTACACAGGCGCTAAAGCCCTTGTTTCGACCTCAACCTGATATTTAAATTTGATAAGCACTGGAAGAGATCTAAAAGCAAACATTCCATTGATTGAGCACCCATTCCTGTGTTTTATGATGATCCAACCTGCTATCTCAATGCATGGGATTTCCTTGGGGATACAAAGATTCACATAAAAAATAAGTAGTGAGACTTTAATGGCCTAGTACGACCAGACAGAAGCAGAATCATAGTCTTCCTCCAGGGATTGGTCATTCATGAGCCTTCCTTTCTTTACGAGATAAGGCCAAAATAATAAAGATAGGGCTAGCTAAGCAAAGTAAGATTGCACATTGAGAGGCTTCCCCAGTCAACATAGAGAAGGACAGTCGATAGAAGCTGAAAAGACTCAATCTAATACATTCCCCTTGGCCCTAGATTCCGTTTCTGAGGAAGGAGATAGGGATGCCTCAGTGGATTCATATCCTTGATTACGATGCAGAGGAGAGGGATCGATCGCACTTCTTCTATTCAATCTTCGTTATCTGGAACTGGTTCACAAATCATTTCCTTTTATGCGGTTCGGGAGGGCTGGGCTTCCTGCAACTGGTCCGTCCGGCTTTCTTGCCTGGAAGTGGAAAAACCTGACCGCTACGCGCCTGGCTTTAGTTAGTCCAATCCATATTCATATCGAGGGGTAGAAAAGAACTTGATATAAAAGAAGTGTTACGTGAAAGAAAGGAAAGTACTACAAAATGAGACGCATACACAAGGGAGACACTTCTAACTATACCTGAGCGGAAGAGCTCTTCAGTTTCGTTTTGCACCGACGACTGGAAAACGACTTCTGACAGTAATGATTTAGCATCCGATACTTTTTTTTACCCTTGCTTCGGCACGCTTTCACTCAGTATGGTACGCTACGGCTTGTTCGGTGCGCTAGTACCAGGCTTCCCGAAACCATTGATTGAATGTCTATCGCTTTAACATCCCTTGTTTTGAGATAAAATCCGCTATTTTCATTGATTCTCCTTAATGAGCTGATGATACTTCCTGTCTTGCTTGAGTCAACTAGATCATTTCATTTTCATATATTGTATAGTGCATCTGTTCTTCGATAGTTTTGTGTTCGGGAATAAGATCAGAAGGAATAAAAACCTCTTTCTTTGTGCTTGCTTTGGCGTCCAAACAAAGTTCGCGTCTTGACGGGAAAAGGATTGACATCGAGTTCTAGCTTTTGAGATCAAAGGCTGGAGCCGCCCCGGCAGACTACGCAACTCTTGGAGGTTACGAGGTGACGGCATAGATTCACAATGGCTTTCACCTTAGCTGGATCAGCCCCAATTCCTCTCTCACTCACGATGAAAGCTAAGAGCTTGCTCGAAGACAGCCCAACTAGGGGATTTTACCTCTTTTTGTTGAATTGATTCAGGCGCTCAAAGGTAGACTCAAAAAGTCGCAAGATCATGCCGAGAAAGTCGAAAAGCCACAGGCTCTCGTTCATCTTACCGGTCTACAAGAAAGAAGGCAATGAGCAGTGAATGCCAGGTAGAGCAGCTTTATAGATAGGGTTAGTAAGGTAACAAGTGCTCTTCCTCGGGTGGTTTCCGCGAACTGATGTCTACGAGTGTTACGAGCCTTGAGTCTGCTCCAACCATCCCACCCAATCCTGAGTAGGCTCACAAGTTTCATTTTACCCTGATTTTCGTTCAGTTCTTCCTTTCCTTGGCTTACTGTCTTTCCTGATGGTGAATAGCCGCTCTTTGATTTGATAGAGGAAGTGACATCTAAGGGGAAATAAGAGATGGCATCGAAAAGGAGAAGGCAAAGGGACTAAGAAAGAGTGTCTCGAGAAGGGGCTTTGAGGGACGACTGATTGACCTTCGACGCAGGAAGCATCGAATTGCATTAGTGGGATAGCTTACTTAAATACTCCCCCAAGCCAGGAAAGCTAGTGCTCGTGAATGCGCTCCTTACATGCATATTCTAGTACCAGTCCTTACGCCGAGAAAAGAGTCCTTAGGCCCCATCTGAGAAGGAAAGCCTTAACGCCCTTGCTTTCGTAACCCGTGCTTGATGCAATAACCGCAACGAGAGTAAGCGCTGTTGGATAGAAGACCACGTAGCCTTGCTATGCTAAAGGAATGGATTTAACTCTTTAGGGAGTGCAGAATCTACTAGGGTTAACCTCTCTTTAGCCTATCTGTCCTCATGCTAGCCAATCTCTGGCAATTGGTCTATGGCAAAGGGTCATATTCAAGATGTGAACAAATCGGCTGTTATCGAATAGGTTCTTCTCTTTGCAAGTTCATCTTACTGTCTAGCTGTTTCAATCAAGGAAGAATTCCTTTTCCTGAGAGAGAATCCAGTAGCTGTACAACGGTTGCAAGCAAGCCAAGCCAGTGAGACCAGAGAGACTAGCTTGGGGGTTGTAGGCCTGTTCGCAGTGGTTTAGCCTTTTTTTTGAGGAAGGGATAGCTAGAGCAGAGCCCATTGATCACACGTTTTCGATTAACCTAACGGCGATCGCTGGACGGAGGGAATCCCATCTCGTTAATCAGTCAATCAATGCCCGCTTGCCTTGCCCCACCTTGTAAAGCCCGCCCTCTTTCATTGACTGACGAACTGAACTCTAAGCTCCGGTGGCAGCTCTTACTGCCAGGCTGTACTGAACTGAGCAGGACCTCCACCATGACTTGTTCACTTACATCACTGAAAGGACTACGCTTCCTTCCTTTCTGCCAGAACTGGCATTTCTCATTCCTTGCTTTACCGCCGAACTTGACTTAATGGATTGACTGATTGTTTAGGAAAAAAAACCTCCACTTTGGCAAGGTTTTGCAAAGCCTTCCCTATGCTAGCTTTCGTGCTCCCCTTTCCATGCCATCAAAAAAAGTTAATTCAAAGACGCGAAAATGACTAAGAAAATCTTTATGATTCCCTACTATTTTCAGTCTCGTTTGAATCGTTAGAACCTTAGGAAGAGAAGGAATGATAGTAAAGTTTCAGATCCTTAGTTCCTGCGGAGCACTTGTTCAGAGGGAAAGGCTGTAGGGAAGGCTAGCTTGCCGGTGAAGCGAAGCATTCCTAGGTCTAAGCCATAAGCTTTTTTCTTTACTTATGATTACTTAAAGGCAAATGAGAATCCTAAGCCATTTGGGAAATAGACTCACTATTCTATTCTCTTCCTCCAAGGAAAGGAAAGCAGCATATTCAAGCAAGAGGTTATAGTGGGATGGAGCTAGAGGTGACGTGGCAGAAAGAGATCTATTTCGCTAGCCCTACCCTATAATAGGATTATAAAAAGTAGTAGTACATGTACAGGAGGAAATAGGGCGGGTAATTTATTGGAATATGCTAGCTTGCCCTTGCCCGCTTGATCTCCTAAAAGGTAAAGAGATTGGCTTTCCTTTCTTGCTTGCCTTAAGACTTTTTTTCGGCGTAAGACTGGAGCGACATGGGTTTACCACAGGAACTAGATGCCTTTAGCACTCGTATACAAGCTGGATGGAAACTCCCCTTCTGCAAGACCGACTAGGGATGCAACCTATGGAAATGAACTAAAACCTCGAGAGAGGCTACGCCAGTATCAAAAAGTACTTTTTAGGAAAGCCACCTGCTATATCAAAAAGAAGGAAAGCATATTAGGGGAGGGGCATATTACATAGAGTCTTCCTCCAAAGCAGCCTATTCTAGGAGTGCTAAAAGTAAAGCATACTAAAGTATTATTCCCTAAGCCCATTAGAGTATTCCCCCATCAGTGCTTATCTCTTTTCTTTTTCACTCACAATCGGGAGAAGCCTACTATAAATCTGCCATAATCAACTCCTTGCTAGTCAGATATGGGGATTAGCATGGGGTAAAATAGCCCTTATTTATTACCTCCTATTGACCTCCTTCGAAAAGAACTGTAAATATGCGGAAATAGGATATTGCACTGGAAATCTCCTAATACAAAAGGAAATATGAACTTCCAATGACGCTGACAAGGGGCTTTCTCGACCACAGCATACGGTGACGATGAAAGAGATACTTATATATAGTACGGAAATCTAGTCCCTCTTCCGTTGTTGAGCTTTCTCCTCCCTCGAATACTTTTTAAACTTAGGGAGACGATGAAAGAATAATAGCCCATAATCTTATCTTTCCCTTGTCTGATCTCACTGGCTAAGTCTCTTTCCTTGTAATACGAATAAGTCCGTCCATATCAAAGTAAGTACAGTCACTTCATTCCTCTATTATATTGTTCGAGTCATTTCATCCATCTCCTTATTAAGAAGAGTTATTTCATCCCAAGAATGGCTTTCGATGTCAAGAGTTCCTCTTCATCTTCCTAAGACGAGGATAAGGTAATGGAATTAGAATGCCGATGCTTTTCACAGACGGAGATGGACGAGAGAAGTTTTGTCACCAAAGACGAGACGAGGTAAGTAAGAACGCTAGTGTTATGGACCCAATCAACACAGCCTCCATCTTAGGCCTAGCGGATGGGGACTCAGGCAGCTCACTTAAGGCTTCACGAGTTTCTTCGTTTTTCGCTCTTTCGGCTGCTTCGCCTTCTTCCAAAGCAGAAATTAGAACTTCGACAGTCTTTCTAAGCCCCTCCATAATCTCAAATCCCGTTGGTGTTGTTAGAAGCTGACTGAGACTGACCTCCGGGGGCAAAGCCCACCAAATACTAAACCCAATATATAAACAAGATAAAAGAACATTCAAAATTTCTGCTAATACTTCCGTCGAGATAGAGAAGAAGACAGGATTCTTGATGGAGAAGTAAGAATTCGGGGAGATTATCAATTCTTTCATTTTTATGCCTGGCTTTTTTGCTCCTTCTTCCATGATATAGCGCAGCTCCCTGTTACTTTAGATAGCGGTATTTTATGTATAAGATTGGCATCCCCATTTTAAGGTTACTTAGGTCGTGTCGTGTGTTCCGATCAACATCTTGACGATCTTAGTCGCCTTTATTCCCAACCCGCGTAAGAACATTGGGTTTTTTTCCCTCTTTTTCTGCTCTCCTTGCTTTAACTAAGGAACTGCCTTGAAGTAGGACTCTAAGAGCTCTACCTTAAAATGAGTTAGATTTCCTTCTTTTTCCTTCTTGCTAGCACAGGAAAGAGGGGAAGGAGAAGTAGTGTTGTTAAGTAAAGGTAATAGGCTAGGCGTTAACGTGGTGCTCTTAAAGCCGATAGCCGCTTCACAAAGTACACCTTGTTCAATCCTTTCTTGAAATAGATGCTCATCCGCCCTGGTTAGCTCGGTAGAGTGGCAGGCGAAATCCGTCTATCTTTATAGATATAGAGTAGGCGGCTAGTAAATTCTTACTCGTGTAGTGAGAAAAACCTTATTCATGGCCTCATTTCTTTAGTTCAATCACGAGTTTAAGGTTTGCGATAGATGTTGCCTTTCCGATCTCAAATCGGCTTTTTTTTTATTTTAGCAGATCTGTGCAAATAATCGGGTTTTTTAAGTCATTTGACCCTGGCATCTTATCTTCCGGTTGGAAGTGCAAGGCAGCAATCATCTGTAGCGGGCTAGCTCACTGCCTCACACCACTCTTAAGAATTGGCACCGCACCCTAAACCTCTGGTCACTTCACTTGGCTTTCATGCCTGACTTGTTGTTATTTATACCCCGGTTTCTAACGGTTCACTTCGCTAGCTTCGGTCCCCTACTTCGGTGACCCTTTCCGTGCGGCTTGGCTTGCTTGCTCGCTAATCATTGGCTGACTCAAGACTCTTTTTATATCCTTTAGCTCGGAAAGCTATAGCACCAGTCCAATCCTTCCTTCTGTCTTCCCTTTTTTCCTTCAAATTCAATATCTCCTGGGGAGTCATCAACTGGCATACTCATTGGCTGGCCCAGGGATTAGCTCTAAAAGCTTTCTAGCTCTATGAAGAATCCCCTTACTCATTAGCGTACTCAAGACTCTCGCACCTGGGTTGCCTTAAGCCTTTTGCTCTCACCTTGCTTACCTGGGACTAGCTTACTTATTTATCTACTGGGATTAAGAACCTCTAGCACCTGGGTTAGCTGATTTGCTTAATGCCTCCAGAACCTGGGACTTCCCAACTCTGACTCTATAACCGATAGCACGAGGGAGTAATCCCAATCCTTCCTCTAGAACTGGGGACTGTAAAATATAACTATACCCTCCACCCGCTTCCTTAAAATAACATGAGGCTTACTCGGGCAGGGAATTACGTAAAATAGCTCCTCTTTCTTCCTTACTTGCTTCCTCCAGCTCGGAATTACTCTATAACCTTGCTCACTCTAGAACCAGGGGGAGACTCACTGGCCGACTCCTACTCCTACTCATACAAGGCTAGCTTACAGGATAGCTTTCTCTAGCTTACTTTGAATCACCTTACCCTACTTCCGAAAAAGGGTGACCATAGAACGATGGATTAGCGGGCTAGGGATATGAGTTTGTGGCTTCCTTGCTAGCGGGATAGAAAGTAGGCTAAAGGAAGGGTTAGAGGGAATTACTTACAGCGACGAAAGGTTAGAGCGTTAGATGAGGGTTAGAGAGTGGACTGGTTCTCCTACTACAACGAGGGGATACGATAGCTCCAGGTTAGAGGGATAGACTCATATACCAGCACTAGGGGTTAGAACGTAGCCTGACTCTATACTTTTGGGTTATAGGGTTTGAGCGTGGGATTACTTAAGAACTACGCCTACAAGGCGGTTAGCTGTCTTCCCTTCCTTCAACGGTAACTGCAGCTAAGACTGCTTATTCCTTGTTCACATTCAACTTCCTTACCTTAAAACCATGAGCAGAGTGCCGCCGAGAGGAATCGGACTTATTTAATCATTCCCATTGATTGCTAGTCGTTTAGTTCCATTCGTTCGCTTTAGAAAGGGTGGTTACCCCTGGTCTTTCTCACCTTGGGCTTGAGCCAGTAGAAATGACTTAATCAAGAGAGAGAACCCCTTTTAACGGGATCAACTATATCCACTTTAAGTCGGCCTTACTCGGGTGAATTTCTACGCTTATCTCATCTGCTAGCTCGCCTTCTTCTTTAACTAGTCTTTACTTTAGCATTCTCTTTCTCTTTCTCTTTCTGGCTTAGCCTAGCCCGTGAGAACATACTTTTCTTTTTCAATTCATTTCCATCGGACTTATCCGGGTTCTAATTAATAAGTAGCTTGCCTGGGGTGAGCTCCTCCTACTGATCTTACTCCAAGAGATTCAATATCACCGGAGAGAAAGCCTAGTCACAGGAACTGAAACAATTGAATTACCCGAGGCTATCCCAGTTCCAGTTTCGCTAACACGAGGAAAGTCTGTCTTTTTGGCATAAATCTGTCTTCTTCTTTAAACCCCTAAACTATTCCTTATAGTATAGTCTACCTACGCAACTCTTTTGAAGTTAAGCAGGCTTCAAAGCTTTAAGGGCTAGGCTTGCTGCTGGGGTTTCATTTTTAATATTAAAGAGCTCGGCCTTGAGCCTTTACCTACCTAAATCAATTCCCTTTTGCCTAGGTCTGGGATCGATCCTTTCTCTTCCTCTGGTCTAGTTAGTGACTTCGCTTCCCGCCCTTAATTAGGAGTTCTGGCTTTGTTAGCCAGGCCTTTGAAACCAAGGAAAGCAGTCATCAAGCCAGAGCTAGTCTAACAACTACCGATTCTTCTGGGGCACTGAACCTACCTTAACCTAGGAAAGTGACTTCGATAGGCCTCCTTCCCCCTTTGCTGCTTGAAACTAAGGGTCTGGCAGACAAAGCTAAATGTGCGATTTTGAGCTGTCGTCCCGCTTATGAATACCTGCTTCTTTCACTCTTTAAGACTGTCGGATGGTACTTGGTTGTTCCCTAAAGCATTTCCCGTTCGCCCCTTGGCTTCGTTCAATCAAAAAGCATTTCTCGCCCCAGGTCTGGGATCGAGCCCTTCTATGGCAAATTCGGTATTAAGTCATAGATGCGCCTTTCGACTGGCATTCACTCCTCCAACACCAACTGATTCAATGTCACTTGGGATCGGATCCTTCCAAAATTCATTTCCCCTGGAGCTGGGTTCTTTCCCTCCGAAATCGATGATTCTTGGCTACTTGATTAGGCATTTCCATCTCTCAAACTAGAAAGCGCTTTAGCTTAGGAAAGCTCCTTACTTCTTTTTATACCGCGAGTGACGAACTATAGCCATTCGCGGTCACCGCTGTCCTACTTGACTTTTTTATTAAACCTCACCCAAGGCAAATCTCGCCCCATCAAGCATTTTCACTCGAGCGGAAACAGCTGACCAAGAGACAAGAGCTACCTCACCAGACTCCATTGCTCCTAAGGCTTCTAGAGAGTCTTACTAATGGCATACTTCTTCAGTCGAATGCTCCTGGGCAAAAGGAAGATGACATAGACTATGCCGTTTATTCAAAAGAGCCATCACAGCTTATGAAAGAGCAGCTTGGAAATGGCTAATTAGTTTAAGGTACTAACCAACTGAGCCGCAGAGAGCCCTTTTTTCAGTGTTGGCGGAATAGGACCTGTTGGTGGTTTAAAGGGCATTACATTAGGATATGGAATAAATACGACTTTGGTTCCAGAGATAGCGATTCGGCTTAGTGAAAATAGAACTAAAGAGAACGGGTTCAACTTATCCCAATCCTCGCTCTGGACCAAGGTGCGTAGCCTTTTAACATTCTCTTTCTCTCTTTCTGGCTTAGCCTACCAGGGAAATGGCTCCTTCTTATTGATAGCACAGGTGAGAACACCCTTAAGGGGCAAGCTTCACTAATATCCCAGGAATGGGGAATGAAAGAACTTCTGCTATCTACTCACTCTTGCCACTGAGAGGGGATGAGTGAATACCTGGAAGATAAAGTTCTCTTATTCCCGGGATCAGGGCATCGACTGCTTAATTTATAAGTTCATACCCGATAGCAGTAGCCAATGTCGGAGTCGGAAGAGGAGCCGTTGGTGCTTTAGTTCCGTAGCTCTTGCCTGAGACGGAAAGTTGGCAAAGGCTTCAGACGCGGTCTCCGGTCTCCCTTTTTGGGCACGTGCCAATCGGTCTTAAAGCCTCGATGTCCGCTAAAGAAGATAGAGATCGAGAGATGTGGCACTCTTCATAATGATTTAGAAAGACAAGCAATAGCTGTTTTAAAAGGCAAAGGTTGACTTTAATTAGCAGGCTCAAGGTCAATTTCTTTTTGAGTTCCCGGCCCAAGTCAAGGCGATGCAATAGTCGGGCGATAAGGAAGAAGCAGTCCCAGGCCTTAGGTCCAGATCTGAGAACTTTCGAGATGTGAATCATAGCCTAGTCTAGTTTCGTACCCAACAGCTAAAAGTGATGTCATATTAAAACTTTATAGAGAATCACCCATCGGCCTTAGGATCCGAGTTTGAATTGGCTAGGGGGCATGAGCGGTAGTCAGTGTCAGTGCTTTTGCTCTTACATATGCCAGTCTTTTTTCTGTTGATGCGAAATAAGTGGTCTTAGCCTTGAGGTTTGGATTGAAGCAGGTCTAATAGTCGACGAAAGGACAACAGTTTTCAGGTTCAAAATTATTTTATCCCCATGCCTTTCATCCGAGAGGATGGGGTAGTCTATCTGAAGAGGTCTCCCTATCTTTCTTCTATCTTTAAGATCTAATCTAGTTAATGTTAGAACTTTCTCGAGCATTCTCTTACGTTACGGATAGAGCAGTCTTGTCTACCTTTGTTTGGTATGGAATGAAGGTAGGTGTCTATCTAGTCAGAGTGAGGTATTGTTTTTCGATCGAATTTGCTAACTTTCCTTTGAAATGAAGTCCGGTCGATCACTCTTCCCTTGAAGTCTCCAGCATTGACCCCTCTTGGCCTCTTTCATTAGAAAAGGAAAGCGGAAACTTATACAAAAACAAATTAGTCATCACAGAAGGAAGTCTGAATCCGTCTAAACCCGATTTCCTTCGTCTTGTCTTCATTTCATGACTTCTCCCTACACTCCTCTTCTTGCCCATCTTCACTCCTAAACCTGGACTTGGACTGGCTCGCTTGAAAGAAATGTACGAATGCAGCTCGAAAGAGCGGTCTTCATCTCGTGCGAAAGACTCATCCCAGGAAAGTCAAAGAAAAGGTCCGACAGAGCAGCGCCTTCGAAGGGCCAGGGCCTAGAAATGGAACTCTTCGGGATGCTAAAGTAAAGAGTCGGTCTTTTTCCCTCTACTCCAGTCGATTTGAAGAAGAGCTGGCTTCTGACTGTAAGCTATCAACATATCTGGGAATAACCTTTATCGAGTCGCATCGAGAAAGAGTTAAAAGATCTCTCCGTCGTTACGCCCCTTTGATTCTCTTGTTTCGGGTGTGGGATCTTTACCATCTAGCCATTGAAAGCAGTCTAGTTAAGCCTTTGAAACCAAGGAAAGCATTCCAATCCCATCTGATGAAACAATAGGCAGATTAAAAAAAAAAAGAAAAAGATCAAGGCTAAGAGCAAGTGCCACAGATGATTCGAGAACCGCCTACTTTGCTACTGATGGCATGGCATACTTCACTAAATCAGTCTAATTTGCCTATCCCTATTCTTTCACAAGGCATTCTTGCAAAGAAAAGAGTCGAGCCTAAGCGGTTCAAGCCTATGTGACCAATGCTAGCATAGCTCTTTCAACCTTAGGGGATTCAGCTCTATCCATTCCGATTGAAAAAAGAGATACAATCTATTCATCGAAGCTAGCCACTATCCTCGTATAATAATGCAGATCTGTGGGCATTGGGACTGCTTTGCTCCTTCTCTGAGAGAAACTTCCTCTTATTCGATCTTATTGGCTTAGCCTGGAGAGTTAGCTGATGCTGATCTGGTAGTGTCAAAGAGGCGATTCTCAACAGCTTCAACAGCAGAGATTATCGGACATGAGGATAGGATGAAGATGGTGGGATGAAGCAGTCTTTAAAAAACCATTGGTAAGGGAAGGCAAAGAAGTAACTGAGGGAAGGGACCTTTACCATTTCGCTTCTTCCGCTTTTGGGGATTCCACTAATAGAACAGAACCCGAGGGGAACGAAAGGAGTGACCTTCACTCGGATTAGGGGCTAACCTTGAATGTCGAGGTGAGCCGGCAAGACCGGGGAAAGAACCTAATGAGACCCTGTATGAAGCTCGGGTGCTTCATGTAGAGAGAGACCGAAGCCAGTCTAGTTCACTTCATGATGCCAGGCAATGAATCAGTCAAGTAGCGGCTCCTGGCCGGTCTTTGGTTTGCAGACGTTTGGGAATAGACCGTCTTCTTGCTCTTTTCTAATATTCCAATATTCATCTAGCTTTTTATGCCTAACAATTGAATTACGCTTTCAACCTCGTATGGGTCAGGTGGTCAGTGAGTTGGTCTTCCCTATGAGTTAGGAGGAGCCGGGTTAGAAGAATTGTTAGGGAAGGTCCTTGTAGATGGTCAGAGTCTAGGGATAGACTCATTGACTAGTTAGACTGTCTAAGTACTCGTACCATTCATGGATTAGTTGACCAATCGAGTCAATTGAAGGAATGCATCTGCACTCTCCTATAGCCTATAGGGAGGGAGACCTCTTCCTTCCAGGTCAGAGAAAGAAGAGAGATTCTTGAAGACGTCGATTGGAAGAGTCTGAGTAGGATCGTCTTCCGGCGACTTGCAGGATCCATTTCCGCCTTCTTGTGCTCCTGTATTCTCATCCAATCGTGGAAGCCATTCAACGCCCCTCTCTTCGGGACCCTCTTATTTAGCCCGCAGCTGAAAGGAACTTGATCAACCCGCCGAGAGAACCAATCTCTGGTAAGCAGTCACCAGGGCAGCAAGGTCAGGCAACAGAGGTTCCCAAAGAAAGGCCGCCTGGGAGGTTTAGCTTAAAGAAGGAGAAAGATCTGAGTTAACCCAAAGGAGAGGGAGAGGTAAGAAGTCACTCTTCGAGGCATAGCGCCGTTCTTTAAGCCGTATTGACCTTGCGCATAGCCGGTCTGTTGTCAAAGAATCTCTCTCATAGGTTAGCTCTCGGGTAAGCGAGACTGAAAGCTTTCTTCGCTGCATGAGAGCAAGTAAGAAACAGGAAGAGGTGCGTCTAGCCTTAACCCTTTGGCCAGTTGTCTCTAATATTACTTTTTTTTGTGCTAAGGCATCGGTTTTAGGAAGATGGGTACATGCTATTCTATTAAAGGGGCGAAGCGCTAGTTAGTGGGAAGAGTCCTTTCCTGGCTCGTCAGCCAGCATCCACCTCACGAACAAGCAGTCCCACTACGCACTAACTATCAATTTCATAAGAGAAGACAGATCGTAAGGAGATTTTCGATGAGTTAGCACTACCTCGATGTGACAGAATAAGAGTAAGAAAGCAGAAAAGTATTCCTCCGAAAATAGAACTAGTAGCGGAGTGAAGTAGAGAAGACTTTCAGTTCTGCCTTAGCTAGGGGGGGAGGAGTTGTAGGTATTGCGCTTATTCGATTGCACGGTGGAGACAGCATTTCTTCTCCTCATACAACTACCCAGTGGTTTTGGAATAAGATATAGCCTTGTTTTTATCCTCATATGCCTCAGTCATACATTGACTACAGCCGTCCCAATGTGAACTCACTTTTACCTAGTACTTTTTTTTTTATTATAAAGAAGAATTACCGTATGTCCTGTCAATTCAATAGTGTCTGGCTTCCCGGCTGTACTTCTTTGACTACTTCCCCGGGACTTAACTCTAGGTAAGGCCCTCAAGGTCAATAAGTAAGGAAAGAAAACTACTAGGCCTCCTCTTCTAGGTTGACTCTAGGCTTCTGACTCTTCTGGGGTTCCTCTCCTCGTAGGCTAGGCGGGCTCCCGACTAACATTTTATTACTCCCGGAAAAAAGACCCTAGCAGCAGGAGCGCATTTTTAAATAAATTAAATAAGACCGACCAAGTGCCACTCAAAAGTCTTCTTCTGCTCTCTGAATCTTATATTCATTCGAAGCTAAGCCAGCTTGCCGGGAAATCGCTTTCTAATCTTCTCTGGGCGGATTCATCTTCTAGTTTTCGCTATTCTATGCAAACAAAACTCCTTCCTAGCTAGGCTTCTCCTTTCCCAGGAGAACTCTTTCTCTTCTAGGTTGACTCTTCTCCGAACTCTTCTTTTAGAACCAGAACAAGGGCAAGCCCTCTAAGCTATTTTTTTTTTTTATATATAAGTAACAGCAATTGCTATTGAATCTCCGGCTATAGAATAAGCGGATTCTATAAAAAGTAATTCTTCTTCTTTGACGGCAGGAACACATTCTGACTTGAAGTTGAAAGATGCAAAGTCAAGAATATCATAAGTCAAGCAGTTTCTAAAGAAAAGATCGATGCCAGCTCCGCTTCCTTCTCTAATTTTATGGGTAGGGCCTTCCACTGCGGGAACACGTTCTTCAAATTGAAAGCAAGAAAGACCAATGTCATTCGCGCGCTTACTTTACTTCCCATTCTGGTCGAGTTCGCCGCTTCGAGGCTAGGATTCCTCTTTCTTTTTTTCTATCAACGAACGTAAAAATATGTGATGTGGTATCTTACTTATCTTAGTCTTAGAGATTGGATCTTATTCAAATGAAAATGAAAAGCCTACCCATCCCAGCTATGAAATCAGTAGAAGGAACACAGCCGATTCGGAAACATTCTCCGATTCCTCTACAGAATATGGTTGAGCAAAAGAAACCGACTCAGCAACAAAGACAAGTGGTAGCATACTATGTTTCTTCATAGGATTAGGAGATATAATATGATCGAGCAACAAAAACTGGTTCAGCGGTTAGAGTTATACTATCTTATTTTTATAGAATCGATTACTGATTGGAGACATCAACCGATGAGGAGACAACCTCTGATTAAGTGACCTCTTTATAGATCAACCTTTCCCGGGAAAGAAGTTTTCTCCTCTAAAGCAGACTCCGCGGCGCCAAACTATTAGGATTAGAAGACAGAATCTGGTTCTGTGGGGGAAGGAAGACCTGACTTCAGGAGTGAAAGTGAAGTTCCTACAAAGGAAGATTCATTAGTTCTATTTAAGATTCTTATTCAAGATCCGTTATTATTATTATATTTATAAATAAAAAAAAAAAAGCTTACCCTTGATTTCCAAAAGGGAAAAAGCCCTTCAAAGTAAAGAAAGAAAGGCTAGTGCCACGGACTCTTAAACGAAAGGAAAGGAATGAGTTCCAGATCCATTTATGGCGTCCCGAGTTCCTTATTCTCTTTGCTCGGCTTCCTTTTCTATTGATCAGAAGCATCAAGCAGCGCCGGTTTAGAATTCGATTCTAAGAAAGGGCTCAGGCCCTCCCCCCTCCCTTTTTTTTATCCCCTTCCTGCTTTCAACTATTGAAAATTCTGTCTATTTCACCGCCATACCAAAAAAAAAGTATCCTACTTTGCGTGATGGTCATATATGATGACCAATCTTATCAATTGGAACGATGTTCAGGCATACCTGAAAGCAACCAATGTCACTGAAGCTACTACTAGGAAGCTTCTTGACTTTATAGGACAGTCGTCATACTTCTTGCTTTTCTTGGAAGCGTCGTGCGTATGTTCCTAAGGCTGGTCTTGTCAATTCCTAAGCTTTGCTTCCCCGTCCCCCCTAGGCTCAGTCCCCTTATGAAGAAAAATTAACCAGGATAGGCCTCTTCTTCATACCGAAGAAAAAGTCACTCGAAGTAGTCAGCTTATTAGCAGTATAAGAGGAAGCCTAGCTAAATAAGTATGTAAGAAGCTTCCCTTTAACTTAAGGCTTGAGCTTGCCCTTTTCATAACATCAGATTCGGCCTAGAACGCCTAGCGACTATTACTATAAATAAGAAAAGGCTAGGTGTCCATGCCACCAACCAACTCCTGAAAGAAAACAAGAGCTTCTCCGTCCGGCAAACCACTAGAAGTACCCATCGAGTCGAGCAATGATCCAATGAAGCAAGCTGCTCTTTGTCACCCCATTTTCCCCGGGAACCAAGAGCAGGAGCAGCCCATTCAGGCTTGGTCAATGAAAATTTGACTATTAATAGGCCGGAACCGTAGCCAATGAGTCTGCTCCACTCCTCTTTGTTCTGCACCACTTGGCTATAGCTATTTCCCCACCTAGGATCCCCAAAAAAATAGCATAATATATAATATAATAAAGTGAAAGATCAGATTGTTACAGAAGACCAGATCGAGGGAAGGTACCGGACAATCAAAGAAAGAAGCCAGCTTAAAAGCACCCTGGTCGAAGCGAAGCGCATGCGATGAGGGAAGAGAGAGACCACCAATGCAAGTGGATCGACTTAAGCATCGATTTCGAAGGCGACAACATGAAGCATGAAAATAGAGCCAGCCACTTTTCTCGTTAATAATGTTACAAGCAACAACGAGAAAATACGCTCTTGGATGCATGCATGCCCCTATCCCCCACCCATCGTCCTGATCTTGGCTTGAAGTATCCAACCCGATCTTGGCTTGGAGTATCCAAGTAGCGCTAAAACGAAAAAGCGAACTATTGGAATTCTTGGGCTTAGCCTTTGAATTGCCCTGGATCAGTCCTATACTAGGTCACAATCAACCCATAACTTAAAATAAAAGAAAAAGATCGAAGTCGAGAAGCTCATCGCTCATGCTTCCAACCCGTGCTTTCAACCCCGGAAAGACTTCGCTGACACACACAATATCTTCGCCACCCTCCCGACTCGCGATCCCCAATGTGGCTTTCCTCACTTCGGTAAGTTACAAGGATGAATGCAAATAGCAAGGCGCTATGCTGCGTGAAGTGAGACTGGCTGCCCTAAGTTAAGTGCTTCCTTATTCATTAATGATCTTGCTCAGTAGGAGGGCTTTTCCCCTTCTGTGCAGCCTGATTCTATCTCTGGAAATGAGGTTGCCCTCGATTGACATTTATCATCGAATATGGAATCCTCCCATGGATGAGAAGGTTGAGTTACAGACTCCGTTGGCTTTCGCAAGGAAGCATCTCGAAAGTTCCGCAATCTATGGTTGATGCCTCACTCGAACTCTATCCCATTCCCTACTTGACTTTATTCGTCCGAGCGGCCCCTCTAGGATGCGATGCGGGAAGGAAGAAGGATTTCTTTCTACCATTAAATAATTCGCAATAGTTAACCAAGCAGTAGCCAAGAACAAAGAAGCAAGCCAAGATCAATGGAGGGTCGCCCCAGTCAAAGATGGTAAGAAGGAGTAGCATCAATAACATTCATTGTATGTACGCCTCTCAGCGATCCACAGGCATCTGTAGCATGTTGTACCCGAGGGTTATTTGGGCTGTGTCCGTTACACCATGGACAATAATCTTAGTCGGAGTCAAATTCCTTACCTTTCAACCCAAAGCTGAACATATCCGCACAGGTATTCTATTTATTGAGGATCCATTTTCTAAAAATGCCCCCTTTTGATTAGCCAGTTTCCAAGGGGGAGAAGCAAGCCGAACCTCTGATCGACCTAGACACATAAAAAATTCTCGGCGTCGAGAAAGATTTGAGATTCCGTAAGTAACAAAGTGAGTGCTTTCTAAGGGAAAAAGAAAATGAAATACGAACAACCGCGCTGGTCGTAATAGATCGACTTTCATGCTAGTTCTTGCTCCAGCATGAAAGTTCCATTTCAGGGAAGGACGACGTACCATGATACTTTCTGTTTTGTCGAGCCCTGCTTTGGTCTCTGGTTTGATGGTTGCACGTGCTAAAAATCCGGTACATTCCGTTTTGTTTCCCATCCTAGTCTTTCGCGACACTTCAGGTTTACTTCTTTTGTTAGGTCTCGACTTCTCCGCTATGATCTTCCCAGTAGTTCATATAGGAGCTATAGCCGTTTCATTCCTATTCGTTGTTATGATGTTCCATATTCAAATAGCGGAGATTCACGAAGAAGTATTGCGCTATTTACCAGTGAGTGGTATTATTGGACTGATCTTTTGGTGGGAAATGTTCTTCATTTTAGATAATGAAACCATTCCATTACTACCAACCCAAAGAAATACGACCTCTCTGAGATATACGGTTTATGCCGTAAAGGTACGAAGTTGGACTAATTTGGAAACATTGGGCAATTTACTTTATACCTACTATTCCGTCTGGTTTTTGGTTCCTAGTCTGATTTTATTAGTAGCCATGATTGGGGCTATAGTACTGACTATGCATAGGACTACCCACGGAGCGGTGAAAAGACAGGATGTATTCCGACGAAATGCTATTTCTTTTAGGAGGACTATAATGAGGAGGACGACAGACCCAATCACGAGATAATAAAGGAAAAGAAAGGAACGTCAGATTGGTTCGAATCCAATTCGTGGTGAGATAACAGGAATCTGAAACTAAGAATGCCAATAATCTACTCCTTGACTCCGATTCATTCAAAACTTCTTGTGAGGAGACTCAGAAAAGACTTCTAAAATAGTTCACAGTCAAACATAGAACGTACGTAAATTAAAAAAGTCTTTGCCTCCGACCTCACTTTGAAAACAAGGAAGAAAGGAACTTTTCACTACCGATATACAAAGAAGGAGAAATGCTCATCTTTCTCTATAGTACGAAGCACTCATAGCACTTGCTGGGATCAATTCTTGGATCACTGAGAGGCATTCTAACAACTTATTCTCTTCCGAAAAGAAGAGAGGCATCTTCGGGTAGTTAGAAGCAGGTAGTAATGCTGGGGGTTTGGGGACCGCAGCCCCCCTTGTAAGCAGTAACCATGTTCTCGTGGCGGTGCCTTTCTTATTGATTTGGTGGGGGTGGCTTTCTTGGTTTAAAGAATATCTCTTAGAGGTTAGCTCTCTGGTAAGCGAATAAGGTAGTGCTAACTATCTTCGCAAGATGAGAGCAAGCAAGTCCCGAGAGAAAGTAAGCAGGTAGTGCTTTCGCGCATAGCAGGTCTCGTGTGCATGAATGTGTTGATTGCGCCTTTGTCTTTTCTTTAATAAATATCTCTTAGCTCTGCCAATTAGTAGGACTTCCTGCACTGAAAGCTTAGTAAAGTAGAGAAGAAAGAGGATGCACAACGAAGAGAAGCCAAGACCCAATACCCAAGGACGAAAGGGAGAATGTAAAAGAGAACCACTCAGCCCAAAGGGAAGAAGACTAAAGACAACCAAAATGGGAGCGGAGAAGAATGAAGCCAACCCCCGAAAAAGGTAAAAAAAAGAAGAAAGCGGCGAACTCCAGAGAGAGGGGAAGGGCAGAGAAGTAAACCATCCAGAGAGGGAGAAAAAAGGAGGAAGAAATAGGATTCGGATGAAGAATAAGAAAGAGAGAACGATGCCGAGGCTGAAGTCGAAACCTAAGTCGAAGTTCAAGCTAAAGAAGGTGCCTAAGTTGAAGCTTAAGTCGATGCCAAAGCCGGTCTGGAATAGGGAACACCAATTGAAAGAGCTGCCTTCCCTTACTAATGTGGGATCAGTTCCTCTCGAACACCTCCTAGGAGCGTCGCATTCGATGCATCTAGGGTTTTATTTTAGAGAGGCGCCTTGCGTGGGTGCTATCTAAACTGAGGTTTTTCCTACCTAGCTCAATAATGGAGAGAATGCCCTTACGGGGTTATTTCCGTTCAGTCTAATCCTATTCTCATGTGCAAAGGCTTATCGATCCCTTTTGAGTCAGATGTGGCATTGCTGATTTGAGAGCAGTTGTCCTTTCTACTAAAATTATCCCTGCTCTTCGCCCGTCGCTCATGTGTTAAGCCATGTCTTCAGCCTAGTGCCATCTACACCATATCTGATTTCCTTTCCTTCCCGCTCTGATCCAGCTACTCCTCTTCTTTTAATGCCTACAGAGAGGTTTAGTTAGCCTGCTTCCTCTCCGTTCAAGGAGCGCTTATTCCTTCTTCGAGAGCAGCTTATTCTTGTGCTACAGTACAGAACAAGGCATTCGAGCAAAGGCATGAAGAAGCCTAGCCTTTAGTTCACTTGCAAGAGAGAGAGCCCAGAGAGAGTGCCCTTATTTATACAACGTCCTTACTTTCTTCGATGCGCCTAGTAAAGTAGCCATATTCACAAGGAAAGGAAGCCATAGACCGATGGCATAAAATGAGTTAGATTTCCTGTGCTAGCAAGAAGCAATTTCTTCGGGTAGCTCATCAGGATGAAAGAAGCAGCCGTAGCATGAAAGAAAGAGAAGTAGAGTAGGATGAAGGAAGCAGAAGTGATAGGCAAGCGTGCCTGGAAGCGCTAATGCTATTGTAGCAGCTCCTTAGCCTTCTTTCAGTCCTCCATTCTCTCTTTGGAAATGTGTATCACCATACACTCATCTCATACCAGATACTGAATCTAGGGCTAAGTTCCAATCTTTCAACCTTTTTTCATATCTTTGACTTGGAGATTCCCGGTCTTCTGTCTTAACCCTGACCCTATTCAGAGAGACTCTTCAACAGCACCTTTTCGCACCCAGCATCTTAGCAATGTTCCGAATGTCTGGTCATTGATAATCTTTCTCATAGATTAGTTTGATGCCGACTAGATTTGATCACAACTAACGGGTAGTACTATAGGGGTCTTACTCTCAGCAGTGAATGACAAAGGAATGTGGAATGTCAAGCTGTGAAACTGAAATCATCAATCTTTTGCTTTTGCTATTCCGTGTAGCGGAGACTTTTTAGTAGAAATACCAAGCTGTGAGACTTCGTTCAGTGAGAATCCCAGTGTGAAAGACTTGGCAAGATTGGCTTCGTAGTGGTACCACAACTTGGATGAACAAGTCGAAACTTCTCTTTTTGGCTATACCTCCTGTAAATCAAAACACAAGTTTAGGGCACCCTAACGGTGGGACACGACATGGAGATTCAATCATCTTTCTCTCTTTAACCTCTTTCCCTCATTACTGAAGCGAGTGTTCGGGCAGGTGGAGTGATAGCTAAGCGAGTCAGTCAACGAGCGGGATATATGAAGTGAACCAGATAGGGCCCCGGGTTTCATTCCGCCTTGTTCCAAGTAACAAGATCTATTTCGAGAAAAAAGTGGGGGATTCATTAGCTAGAGCAAAGGGCTATTTCGTGAACTCGAGGAAGAATGAGTACTAGTCCTGGCTTTTAAAAGACTAGTTCCTGTCCTGTCTGTGTCTGAGGGAGCAGCAAAGCCCCCGGAGCGGTATAAGAGAAAGAAGTCAGTGCTGCTTTTGCTGTTACAGAATCTGCTTTTTCTAGTTCAAATAGTGTCTCACATTCAAGCCCGGAAATTCTTGTTTGAATGCCCAAAGATCTGCCTTATCGAACATCTAAGACTGAGAAGACTGATGGCATTAAGGCATAAGCTGCTATCGAATCTAGCTATCCTGAAGTGACTTAAATACGAATGAATAGAAAGAGAAAGAGAATAGGCGGAGAATGCCCTGAGAGAGGGAGCTGTGAGGGAAGGGAAGCTACCTTGCGTCTACTAGAACAAGTACTAGCACTAATGAAAGGGAAATGTTTAATCAGGTCAATAAAGCTGAGATGCTTCTACTTCCCAAATTGCCTCTGCTGGCATCATCCAAAGAGAAAGACTCAGTCTTAGTGGTTGCCAATAGAGAAGGTAGAAGGCGCTTTAGCCCTTTTGCTTGCTGAGAAATGCCCCCCTTTTTGCCTATCTCACTTGTTTACAGCTCTTATGGGTATTTTAGCGCTGCTTTCACATGATGCAATATCTAGGCCTCCTAGACCTGCTCTCTCGCCCAAGCCTCATAGCATTCATATTCCAAGCACTAAGTATTCCCTGCCTGCTCAGATGCGTCAATCCACCTATATGTACCCTTTTCCTCGCATAGAGAGCTCTAGTAGTTCTTGGTAGGAGGGAACTAAGACTTTATCTAAGGTTCATTTCTATTTGCTCTCCCGCTACGCTAGTACTTAAGAGACTATCTTAGCCCAGAGTGATCCCCCACTACCAAAGTGGAGACACCTTTATCTCGTCAGCTCCTTACCGCTCCGTGGGGCTACCTTCACGTCACTTCCTTGAACTCGCTTAAGGAAATCCCAAGCTCCAACACTCGAAAAGAAAAACTACACAACAACAAGGCAATGGGGCCTACAAAGCCCCATTTATACCACCACTCAAAACGACAACTCAAAACACCAATTATGAAACCCCCTCTCTCCCACTTCACACCTCGGAACGCACCGTTCTTATAGAGAGAAAGGCGCTTTCACATCTTCTTAACCCGAAATGGCTGGGGAGAGGAAAGGTTCCTTTTTTTTTTAGGGTACTCCTGGGAACAGATCCAGTGGAGACGAGGTGGGGCCTGTAGCTCAGAGGATTAGAGCACGTGGGACAGGTGAGGGAAGGAAGAAAGATCTCTGATCCAGTGGATGCTTGAAAGTGAGGTAAGCCGATCCCATGAGAAGGGTTCGAGCCGAGCTGCTTTAGCTAGTAGAAAGCGGTTAGCGCCTGTCGTAAAGGGCATTAGGTTCTGAAAGAAGACCTGAAGACCGGGTTGTGACAATGAAAATTTTTCCTATTGATTTGAGTGCCGATATTATCGTTTTGTAAAATATTAAAGGTTGACAAGGTACGGTACGTCAGTTCCGGGACTTATCTTGAGAAGGGGAGTTTGAAGCCCGCCCCATGGAAGGTGGGATTCGAACGTCACGTCTTTAGTTGCGCCCGGAAGCGGGTAAGGTCAAGTTGTACCCGATCTACTGATCGATCGTAGACCAGTCTCGTAGTTGATTCTTCGGCTGTTTTTTATTCTTCTTTAAAGGATGCACGGAGCCTGTCCCGGGATTGAATCTTGTTCAGTGAAGCGAAGAAGGGTAATATTTTGACTCCTTAGAAGATTGGATTCGAGTGTCACACTCTTTAGCTGCCGTTAAGCGGTTAAGTAGGAAGGATAGGGCTATTGTTGTTGTAGTAGAAGCTAAAGGTTGTCAACTGATGTTCTGTTCCAGGTTTTCCAGCTTGAAAGTGAAGACGAAGCCAGCCATCCCATGGAAGATGGGCGGTGAGTAGAAAGGCTTTTAGCGCTGTGCTGCGGCATGGGCCCTTCAGCTTCTTAGGCAAACTCTTTCATAACCTTGTCCCTTGTGTCGTTGAGAGGAGTCTAAAGCCAGATAAGACCATTCCCTAAGGGACTTTTTCTTAGAAAGTCAGGCTGGTTGTCAATCAGAAGATCAGGCCAAAATCGACGATTCTAGACTGGGTTGAGACATTCTTGTCGGTCAATGTGGATTTCTTGCCTGACAGATAGCCTTTTTTTTTCTGCCGGAGGTAGTAAGTTAGCGAGAGGGGTGAAGCAGGCTAGCGATTCTACTATTACGCTCCAGTAGTAAGCTGATAGTCGCTATCTTCTCTTAGGTAGCAGCACATGGGAGTAGCAAGAATCTGCCTCCCGCATAAGATAAGAAGGGGCGAAGCGCTAGTTAGTGGGAAGAGTCCTTTCCTGGGCCCCTGGCGAGAAGACGGCTCACGGCTTGCATGTACAAGATCGTAGTGAAATCGCAGCTTCACCGCCGTTCGCGCTGATCCCGAGCAGCGTGTCAGCCGAGAGGGAACTCGGTAAAGAAATTCGGCTCGAGGGCCTCTATTTCCACAGGCTTTGTCTTTGTTTCTATAGGATCTGCTGCTCCAACCCTATCTACTTGTGATGTACCTGGGTTGGTTTGGCCTTTTACGTAATCCTTTCCGCTGATGGTTATGGGTAAACCACAGTAAAGCAGAAAGGAAAGCCTCTCGGACAACGTTTTCGTCGCCGTTAAAGCCGAGAGAGAAGTCTCTAAAGCCGCTATGGTCTGGGCTCTCGCTCACGTCGTCCGTCCGGGGGACTCCATTACGCTGCTCGCCCTATTAGCCGGCGGCAACCATGGTAATTTATTAATTTCAGCCAGTCCGTAATTTGTTGAATAATAGCAGCCGGTTGAGATATTTCGCCAGGAAATTCGTCTTCGGTATGGTACACATATCTATACAGTATTGCAGAGACGAGCTGGCTAGACTCTTATCGAAATTGCGTATAGAAAGAGATTCGTCTTGAAAGCTAGACAGACAATTTATATTTCCCTATGGCCCATGTGATAGTGAAAGACAACATTGTCCTAGAACGGTCAAATAGAATTTGAATCTTCTATTTGACTTCCTACGGGCATCACATGATTACCATAGTATATGGAGACCTCAGTCAGCTCCCCCACCAATGAGCGGTGGTGCTTCTGTTCCAACTGAACTGGGTACAGTCAGGTGCAACCCATTGGACGCATGAGCCAATGTTCTACACACAGAAGGAGACTGCACCCACAAAATATATATATAATAAGCTATGACTAAGGAAAGACGTGAAAAAATTAAACATTTTTTTGTCCTAATTTCGATCCTTTTTTTATTATATTTTTCATTTCTATTGATTGGTATGGATTTCAATCTCTTTCTTGTCAAACTCAAATCCATGCTTCTCACCAAATCTCTCCACTTTCTTTTTAGTAGGCTCGGGTGGTGTGGTGGAGGGCTGGTTATAGCAGTAGTTTTGACTATTTAAGATCCCGAGCTGGCTAAGATGATGGCTCCTTCGGGGGGGGCTCCGGGAGCTTCCGGACCATCAACCTCAGTGGACAGCGTACCCCAAGATGAGATATGGGCGGCCCTCGACCAAAGGCCGCAGGCGCCAGCACCGGCGGAAGCGACGAGCATAGACCAAGGGCCGAACAGGAATGAGGCATCCTCCTCGGGCTCGGGCAGTTGGAGGCAATATCTAAACCTCCCTTCAGATAACGAGGGAAATGCCTCCGCTGCACCATCGACCGACCGAACCCCTTCGCATCCTGCCTCTGAGGGCACACACTGTCCTCCTCTGTCAAGCAGAGCCTCTACCCCGTCGTCCTCTTTTTTCAGAGGACTTTCGGACGCGGCCCCCGCACCGGAACTTGGGGAGGAAGTGCAGCAAGTGAGCCCTACTCATTCCATTTCTCAAACGGATCTATGGAATGAACTTTCCCCGTCGGCTCCAACTCCAGGTCAGGATAATCAACCGCCCCTAGTCGTCGAACAAGCAACGCCTGATCCCGCCCCACAGGAGGTTCCTTTGCGTTTGCGGGACTTTCAACATCAAGCAATAAAAAAAAGCCTTGCCACTTTGACTCCACAAAGAGAAGTCAACGACGACCAAGTAGACGCGATCATTTGTTTAAAAGAAACAATTGTCGATCGCATGGCCCAATTGGACCCCCATCCATTCTGGGCTGAGCAAAAGGACTACTTGGTCGCTAATGGAATATTAAAGAATAACAGATCCGACTATTCTATTGAAACTCTACAAAAGAACCTTTTAAAATTAACAAACGAAGGCCAAAACTCTTTTTTTTTTTTTTAACTTATAAAAGAGAGAACTTCGAATTAGACGGCCGATTTGCTTGACAAGCTGCTCTATTTGTTAGTTATGCCTGCGTCAACAAGAAATTATCTTTTTATGTTATGTGAATCTTGTTCAGGCGGTTTGAAAAAAAAGAAACTGGAAAGAATCGCATTTCCTTACTACTATATACGAGGGCCACCAACTGTTACAAGGACCTTACTACTTTCTAGTTTATCGTTTGACCCTTCATTCTTACTTCGACTACTTAGGACTTGATCTTAGGCAACCGGTGACCGCCTCTATGAGGGCGGAGCTTCCTCGATCAAGAATGCCAGCCGGGCGGCACTAGAGATGTGGAATCACGTCTTGCGCCATATGTACTGAGGAGATCATCACTCGGGAGACATGGTTACAAGCCCGGCAACCAGTTCCTTCCAATAGGTCAACCTATCCAGTCCAGATAAAATGTTGGCATACCAATCAGGGTTCCATCCTTCCAGTGAAGAAGGACTTGCGATAGAAGATTGGAGCGGCTTGAGTCTATACTATATAATCTACGCGTACGCGATTTTAGTAGCTTCTTGAATCTAGTGCCGCATCGCGTTCTTGAGATGCAGTTCGGTTGGCCAGGGAAAGGGAAGAGGTGAAGTGGGTCCCTTTGCTGCCGCTTTACTTGAAGTCCAGCTTACTTCAAATGAAGGATAAGCTATCGGCCGAATGATTGAAAGACTTCTTTCTTATTATACTTCTTGGTCTTTTTTTTTTGCGACAGAACAAAACTCTCCAGCCCACATCTACGAAATTAGTTCGACCTTTCCTTTTTTTCTATGTGCGTGGATATCTTGTCAATCAAGCTATTGCCTAAGACCTTCCCTCAAAACTTCATTCCATCCTTTTCTTTTAGTCAGTAATCCTTTCTCTCCGTTGGGTCATTCTACATACGGGCTAGTCTTTTATTAGAAATTCTTCCTCTCCTTTCTTTCGGGGCCATTTCCTTCGCCCTTTCTTGTTAGTGTTGGGCATCTCCCTCTCGTCCTATTGTGGTAAGTTCACCGTCAAGTCTTGGAAGTTAGGGTTTTGCAATCATTCCAATACCTCTAGTCTTGGCAGTTTCATTAAGCCATTCTGCTATCATTCTAGTTGTTAGTGAAGTGACTGCCGTTGTTGATGTTCGATCGTGTAACTGTAACAGGCACCGCAGCCAATGAATGTCCTCAACTCGGAGAAAGGGAAGAAGAGTGATTATCAGCATGTAAAAAAAAACCTTGGGTCATTGGAGACCATTACTTTACGATCCGCCGTTGGACTCAGGGGTTTATCTCATCTGAAGCTACCATTGACTCGGTGGCAGCTTGGGTTCGCTTGCCAAAGATGCCACTATCATTCTATGCATCTTCTGCTTTTCAAGGTATTGGAGACTCAATTGGCAGAAGGGCTCAAATAAATAGGAAGACAAAAGCTGCTTCTCGAGGGAAATTTGCTCGCCTATGTGTTGAGTTGGATCTTACTAAGACTATTTTCCCGAAAGTTTTTTTCGGGGGGCGTTGGCAAGTGGTAGAGTACGAGGGTCTGCACATGCTGTCTTTCGTTGACGGGTTTTCTGGGTACAACCAAATCCAAATGGATCCTGAGCACATGACTAAGACTGCTTTCACCAGACCCTGGGGGACTTTTTGTTACACTGTCATGCCCTTCGGCCTGAAGAAAGCTGATGCTACTTACCAAAGGGCAGCCACTATTCTTTTGCATGACATAATACACAAAGAGGTCGAGGTATATGTGGATGAGATTATTATCAAGTCCCGCGAGCGAGAGGGTCATGTGCCTGCACTTAGGAAGTTCTTTGAGAGAATCCGGGAATATAAGATGAGGCTGAATCCACAGAAATGCGTATTCGGAGTGACAGCCGGTAAGCTGCTTGGGTTTATGGTTAGTCAGAGGGGTATAGAAGTTGACCCAGCTAAGATTAAAGCTATCATGGAAATGCCACCACCAAGGTCTGAAAAGGAGGAGAGAGGCTTACCTACTTTCTAAGAAGGACAGACAGGAGGGCATTGCTTCCCTGGCTTGCTTACCTGGAATGGAAGACTGAAGCGCTAATGCACTGATACCAAAGAAAGATTCATTGATCGGATTGCTTTCGTCCTAAGAAGCAGAGACAGGAATTGCTACTTGAACTAGAAAGCATACTACTTATATATATATAGAATAGTTATTCATGTGCATATCACGTAGGCAAGGAAAGAGATTAGTTTAAAGCCAAGTCGTCGACTGACCGATGGGATTGAGTGATTGACTGACCGATTTCTTTGTTTGAACGAATTTAGTACAATCCTGTATTTGCCCTATATGTATGTTCAAAGCTCAAACTCCCTTTCACTCTTGGGACTGCCTTTCGGTGAGCTCTTTCCCCTTAAACGCTCTATCAATCCGGGGGGGTGGCTTAAAAGCTCCTTGCGGATAAAGGCAAGAGCTAGGAAGAGACAACTTAGGTAGAATGGAATAGATTACTCTTTTTGAAAAAAAAGGGATTTGACTATCTCTGAGGGAAAGAATCACTGAGCTAAGGCGGGTGGAGGGCTATGAGCTCGTTCACTCAATCCCGGGGAAACAACTCCCTTAGCCTTAGTTGGAAGCTTAACCAAAGCTAAGCTTGTAGGCTCGAATAGAAAGCAGAGACAGCAATTTCAACATCGTTAGCAATCCTCCGATTAGGATCAGGAGGGAGAATAAAGTCTCCATCAAAAACAGCTCGACACCTCCACTCCAAACCAAAATCTTCCATGCTATCGCATAGAAGGTCGTACGCCACTGGCAATCAAAACCAAACTTAAGATCCTTACAAAAAGCATTGCTACATAACCAATCCGTGAATGCCAAGGAGTGAGTAGAAGGCACTTTGATGCTCATTGGGAATAAAGATGTTCCAGATCCATTTAGCAAAGTGACACTCACGCAAAACATGTAAACAATCCTAAACTGGGTGTCCACATCTAGAACAGCTGCTAGACTCTGAGAAATTCCTCTCCCAACGAATCCGGTTTGAGATACTAAGCCAAGGTCAGACGGGTGGTCTACCCTTACAAGGTCTACCGCGGCTCAACTCCGTGGTGATCTATGAATTATGTATAGTAAGATGGGTTCCTGCTTTTGGAATTTATGTCGGAAAGGAAAGAGAAGTAGGTGGGGTCACGTAGTTAGCCCCGAGAGTCCATCCCTCGGAGACGGAAGTAATTGCCCGGCTCAACTAGACTAATTTGCCATCCTGCGTAAGCTCCAACTGACTGAACGAAGAAGGCAGGAACTCGAGTTTTTTCTTGATGAATGCTTGTCGGATAGAGTGGATCGAGAAAGCTCCGCCCAAAGTGCTTTTCGTAAGCCGGTCACCGGATGGTGTAAGTCCTTCTCTTACTGTTGAAGAAAGCGAGAACGGAGAGTACTAAACTGATAGAAGACTCCCACTTGTGGCTAATAGTCTATATTGTGGGGCACCTTTCAGGTTCTGGAGAAAGTGCATTCCTAGGCTAAGGAAAGGTGTGCAGGAGCGGATGACTTTCCAAGAGAGCCCTACGGCAGTGGAATCGGCCGATAAAAGAAACCTTCGCGCCTCTTTGGCTGGGAATCACAAGTGGCATAGAGATCCTTAGGAGTACGGAGCAGTTGTTACGATAGCCAGGAAAGGAAGGATTCCGTCCCACACAGAACGAACTCTACTAATGTCTCTTACTTATTCCTCCCCCTGGCCGAAGGTAAAATAAGGATCCGCTTTAAAGGGTAATAGACCGACCAGCCGGACGAGGACTGTGTTTTCGGGAACCAAGTGGCGCCTTAACTGTACCAATGAGCGGTACGGGGCTTCGGAGCGAAGGAAGAAAAAATGACTGAAATGACTTTCTTTTTTGGCGAAAGCATTCCGTAAAAGTTGAGAAGAGTGCAGTGACCAAGGCCCGAAATAAATAAGTAGGGCGTCCTCAGTACTTTGGCTTCAAAAGTTTCGCTACGCACCTCAGTCCTTACTCTTTCGAGTAAGCAAGCGCTACGCCCCTTTGAAGATGGCCCATATGGGGTTCCTACTTCGCCCGCTCTAACTCTTCTTTTGCTGCCCAAGCATAGATGCAAGGCACTACTAAAGTAGGCGGAAAGAAAAGGCCTTCTAGCATTTCCACTTTCCTCAAGTTTCTCTTTCTATACGAAATATTCTAGTAGTGATTCGAGCGAGAAGGAATTCATGAGTGACTGACCATACCGCGGAGGTAGTCTACTGTTACACCTCCTCCTCATGGATAGATGGTGCCACCACGCTGTACAAGTTTAAAATTTTCTCAAATACGAATTTTCTTTATCAAGAGAGGGAGACAGCGGATGGAATTGGACTACCAGTGGGGCTAGTCAGTCTATCTACAGCTTCTGATTGAGAGATTCGAGGTTGCTTTGTCTGGTCAAAGCGATGCAATCCTTCCTTCATCTATTGGAATCGTTCTACTGCACTTCTCTTATGGCACAAGGTTTTTTCCTTGACTGATCAAGTACGGTAGACAACTGAAGACGAAAGCAGTCTGGGGAAGCTATACAATAGTAGAGAGATAACATAGACAATTTAAGGAAGAGCTCACTTTTGGCTTCCACCCGGCTTTCAAAGTAACTAGGTTGCCTTGATAGGTATAAGTATAATAATAATTATTATTATTTCCCTTGGAGGCCCTAGTCTTTCTCCTCTTTATTTCCAGTGCTAAGTGTTTCCATAAGCCATTTGGAAGGCTAACAACTATCTTTCTTCCCTTGGCCTGTTCCCTACTAACTTGCAGTCTCACTGGGCTTCTCTATCCCGTCCTACCTTTGGATAAGACCTTCCTTAATCTCGACGCTGTCCGCCCCGAGTGCAACGCTATTGATTGCTTCCGCCATTACATCCTAGCTCGGATTAAGGCCTTACCTCCTCTCGTATTGTTACTCTTCCATTTGGCTACCGATTTCGTTTTTGTTCCGCGATAGTTTTTTCTCTTTTTTTTTGTGGATTGCGTGCAGCTTGACTTCTTTCTTTCTTCCACATAGGCGGGATTCCTTGCTTGCACGCCTTTAGAGGGTGCACTCTACGACAACTTTGATGAAGAAAACAAACCTGTTGTATAGTGAGACCACCCTCCTCGGGAGATGCCTCAGAACCGGCTCGAATAAGATTCCATTCATAGCATTCTATTCGACGGTATTTAATCGAACAGAAATCTGACCTGCTAACAAGGAACCGAAAAAGTTCGCTGCTTAAGGCACGGCCGGGAGTTTCCCCTTCGGATAACGAAGCACAAACTCAAACAATCATCGGGTTTTTGAGTGGTCGCGCTTGCAGTTGAGAGAAGTTGACTTGGCTTTCTGTGTGAAAGAAAAACCTTCGGACAAATTTTGAAAGTCAGTCAAAGAGGTGAATGATCCGATGGGTTGGGAGGTATACCAATCCTCAGGCTGTGTCAGCTAAGCTCCTAGGGAATAACCTAATCAATAGGTCATCCGTCGCCTCTAAGCTCGACAGTCTAAGTGCAAAATGCCATCAGGTGGCTCTTAGGGTTACCTTTGTTTGCCCTTTGTTTTACTAAATATAGGAGGTGTGTAAGTGGCTGGGAAAACTACCGTGGGGCAGTGAACATAATCAAAAATCGGCTTAGCCAATAAGCCAAGAGGGCCATCAGGTTGCACTCGGGAGACATAGGACGCTTCTCTGTCACCTTCTCCTGGTTCTCAATGAAAGCAATATTCTCATTCGAGATCTCACCCTCAAGTCAGGAGATACCTTGAGAACAGTGAACAGTGAAAGCAGAATCCTATTAAGAAGAAGGCTTTCTCTCGTCCCTTCCCATGTCCCATGGTAGGCTAAACCGGAAAGAGAGAGCAGTCGTCACATCTGCACTCTAAGTCAAGAAGTCAAGCAGCAAAGACCGCTACTAATAAGATAGAAAAGAGCTACCTTTTTCTCATCCTCGGTGAACTCCCTTTCAAGACAGAAAGGCATCCACCCTTTCTATCCAAAAAAATGTCTATCAATTCCTATAAGAAGAATGTTCCTAACCTCTTGGCAGTTTTGTCGGTAACCTCTTCGACGTAAGATCCATTCTAGCGCGCAAGGCATGCGAAGAAGGGACTTGTCTCATTGAATGAAAAGGCAAAAAACCAACCTAACCTGGTAAAGAGGGTAGGTGGGTGGGGAAGGAAGTGCGAGATCCGGTCATTGAGAACAAGATATTGAAAGCTTCAAACAAGTAGTCCGCTAAGGTCTCAAAAGAGAGCTTACAGAGGCAAGCCGAAGCGGAGAATCTTTCTCCTAAAGAGTCTCTCTGAGTAGTCTATCAAAGCACAAGGAGAATGGCTCTGACTAAGCATCTGGTGAGTGATCAGCTGTGAAGCTAGAAAAGCCAGCTGTTGTGGTTTGGTTGGTTGTTGTCCTTGGGTTCTTTCTCAATTTAGGGAATGTCTGTCTTCTCTTGCTGCTATCGGTTATCGGCTGCTAGCTGGTGTGGTTGTTCTTCGACCTTGTTGTCCTGTCCTAAGAGGTAGGGTAAGAGCTGTGATAGATGTAGTTGCCTTCAGTAGGAGTAGGAAGAGAGGCAAGAGGCACGCCTTTCTCCGAGCTTCCCTTCGGCTTCGGTTGGTGATCGACGACCTTCCTTCTTTATTGATCTTGATCGGCGCTCAATGCCCTTTATTCGGTGCTAGCTTTCAAGTGGTCTAAGCCCTCTCGTAATCCATTCCGTCTGTCGGTGATCGAGGGTAAGGCCCATTCCCGTTATCGTGTAAGTAAGGAGAATGCTTTCCATTAGCAGTCCAAGCTGTCATTTCAATCGTCTAATTTTCATACAAGCCATCGAGTAGGCCAGCCCGCGCTATCAGTCCAGTCCCTATGCCCGTCTTCCTTAAAGTAAGAAATTATTATTTCGATCTATGATTCTAAGTGGTCTTTGGATTGTATTCCGGTCAGAGAAGGTGCATTGCCCTCCCCCTTTGGCCTGATTTCCTTCTCTCTCTCTAAGTCCATGGGCTAAGGAGCATTCAAAAAATATTTGTATTAGTGTGGTTCGCTTTCCCTTGTGACTATGGTAGGATGGTTAAGTTAATGTAGCCTATGGCTTCGGTGGTAGCTAGGCTAAGTCTTGGCTTGGTGCTTTTGCTTTAGTTGTAGTAGGCAGTAGGGCAGTAGGAGAGGAGGAAGCCTATCGAAGGAACTGACGGGGGAAGGCACGAACGCTATAACAATAGGGAAGGGGCTTGCTCTAAACTTCAAAAGATATTCTCGCATTTCAGTGAACAAGGCAGCGATTCGACGATCATATAGTAGGTGTACCGCGGGTGGCTTCTCTCTTTTGGTTTCGATGAAGGGAGAAGGTCCAGCTTTACTTATTCCACTTTCTTTAGGAATGAAAGAATCACCAGTTGATGCGGAAGAAGCGGTCTTAGCAGCTATCTTACTTCCTGACTTCCCGGAGTAAACTTCCTATTGGCGACTCGAAACGAATGCTTGAATGAGTTGAATTTGGGAAGGTGGTTAAGTCATTGATAGAGATGAATCGAATCCCCTAGCATTAGACTAGCTAGCCTTCCTTGGCTTGGGTGGCTTGGTTAGATTGCTTTGAATAGCCCTATCTTTTACCCGGAAAGGGAAGAGGCACCGAGGAGGGACAGAACTAACAGAAGCTGAGAGATTCACCTGCACCCGCAGGAGCGCACTCCGGTCTAAGGCCTTGGCTGACGTACGATCCCCGCGAAGCTCCACCTTCAAAGGGAGCTATGTAGACAGATTTTGTGGTCTTTACTTTCGTGTTTGGAGTAGGTAAACCGTGAGGAACAGCAAGGAAATGGGTTTTTAGCCAAAACAGTGTGAGTAGCCCCAATCAATCAAGCGTAGCGATCACTGAACGATTGATTCCTACTCTTATTATATAATATTCTTATTCTTTCTTGGATGATATAATATAGATGGTGGGAACAATGAAGCTGATTCTTCATCTGTAGGTTGAAATCCGTATGATTTCTTTTATCGATCTACTGCTAGCTTTCGCTTATCCGATGCACTCACATCCAACTACTTAAACTGGGACGGGACCAATCATGTTGATTGCCTATCCGACCCAGCTCTAACAACTGGTTTGGTTTTTGAATCACAGACTTTATCCTCTCAATTGGGGAGGCCTCTAGTCCTCAGTTCTATTAAAAAGAGATTCCTTATTGATTTTCTTACCAAGGAAAGCAGACAGTCTATTGCGGATCTTCACTTCAATCATAGGAAGCAGAGAGGACTGGATCTGGATACCGTAAGGCACATGCAACAAGACGAAAAGCGTCAGAAAAGGGGATGTGACCATGAAGAGGTTGGGCTGGTTTTGAGCTGCCCTTAGAGCTGCCCGATTCTCTCTTTCGGTACCAGACACCGAGATAGGCTAGGCTGGGAAACCTTATTTGATACGATAAGACAGGTAAACAAAGCAAGGCCTGGGTCGAGAGCCCATTTCATATTCTCCGGTTCCATTCCAGATCGAGTGAGCCAATTGATTGATCTTTCACCGGGGAGAAAGCAGCAGAAAGAGCAAACGGAGAGATCTGAAAAGTAAAAAGGGTTGTAAATGAAAAGAGCTTGGGTTGGCCTTTTAATGAACCATCCCCCCTAGGCTGACGCTTCTACTCTACCACTACATAGTCGTGCTGGACCTTACGGAAACGAAACTCGGTCAACAACAACAAAGCCGCGGAGCCAACCATCATTGTTTGCCGAATCGCATGTCGAGTGGGGATTCCTTTCAGGATTATGTAGCCAATTCCGATCTGCAACCTCGGTTGAGTTTACTACTATTGTATAAGGGAAGAGGGTGGGTGCTATTCGCTAACTTGCTTCCCGCTCTCTTCTATACAATAATTGCCCACACATTTGGCCTCCCTTTTCTCGCTCAAACAATAATAACTGCTCATCATTATTACTCGAGAAAGTCATTATCACGTAAATTGTCACTCCAGCCTCGTCTAGTCCATAGTAGCGTTCATTCCAATAGATAGGGAACTTGGGATAAGCAGATGCAATGCTTACCGATTCGGTAATAATGGTGATAGTAATAGGGAATAATAGTAGTACATGATATGGCGAAGTGAAGATAAGACTTGCCCTTGAGTAGATACAAACCCCAGAATAAAACCTATCACCAAAACCATTTGATGTGGATTGGATTAGACCAGACCGGAGAAGTACTGTTACTCAATAGATATAACTCCTCTTGCAAGTGCTATTCAATCTTTCCTTTTCATGCCATTCTTGATTGTCTTTCTTATACGCAAGTATTTACTATCTTCAGCTTTTACTTCCTTTGAGCTGACTTACTAATTAGTCAATGCCTGACCTTCTTAATAGAAATAAGTGGTTTGAACTCTGACGCCTATCTTGCAGCCTAGCTTAGACCGGATATTTCAATGCAAAGCGCTGACTTTAAGCGCTTACTCGATGGCAAAGCCGAATGACAGAGCTTAATGCCAAACAATCGAGTTAGAGTTCGATCCCTGGAAAGTGGGAATTCGATCCAACAGCCGTTAATCGCATGTGAAAGTGCCTAGTTGAAATCCCGTATGAGATTGACCGGGATCACATAACTGGACTTACTCACATCCTTCGAGAAAAAGTTCAATCCCTGTACTCTACCTAGACAGTCTTCCTTCCCGCGTACTTTTAAGACTTAAACTAATTCTCTCTGCCTTCTCGCTCTGAACCTTGCTTTATTGCCTTGTTGAGTGAGTGCAGCAAGGAAAGAAAGCCAGCTAGCCCTTATAGTGGCAAACCCGAAGTGAGATCGGAGTCTGAATACCACGAGCGGTGAAGTGATTTTCCCAAGCCTCGAAGAAAGGCCTAGCCGAAGTAGAGGTACTTATGGCAGAAAGAACGGGCCGATCAAAGAAGCATGCATTTACATTACAGACAGGAATGGCATAATCTGCTCGAATAGGACAATAAAGAAAGATTAAAGAAAGATATTGAATTCCCCGCTTTGAAAGGAATTGGTAGAGAATGACTGGGGGTATCCAATCAACTGAAACCGGCTTCGATCTTTTCTTAAGAAGAAAAGGATGTCGGATGAATAAGAAGATAGAGGGATAGGGACAGGCAAATCAAGAGCTTTAATTTACTACAAGCTGAAGAAAGCATTTCGGCTGGATTTGCAGGAGAATCAACTCATTTAGAAAGTCCCATCTAGAAAGCTAGAAGCTTGCACCAGCAGCCAGATTAAGAGATCTTAAAGACCCATTTTTTTTTTTCACATAAAACATTGACCTTTTGTCTCTTCCTGAAGTCATAAGGGGATTATCGACTGATCAATCCAACGCAATAATCCCCGCTAGGTATCAAGCTCGATTCGGGATCACTAACAGAATCGGAAAGAAACAGAGTTTCCTTACTAAAAACAAAGTTAGAAAGCCTCATACGCCCAGGCTTAGGTCAATGATAAGATAAAGAAGCGCTTTTCTAAGTTATCCCCTCCGTCCCCGACTTGGGGCTTGGCCATAGCTTTCATGCAACCGAGCGAGGAGAAGTGGAGTAAGCGGAATAGCACCCGATACGAGCACCGATGTGAGACTTACCAGTCCCATAAGAAGTTTGATTGAATTAAAAATAAGCTTTTCACGGGCGGAGACTACCTTGAAGTTCGAAGATGTAAAAAAGGGCTTTAGCTTTAGTCAAACAAACCCCCTCTTCGATTAGTTCTCTAGAGTGACAGAGCAGCTCCCTTTGTTCAATCAGTTCCAGCACCACAAAATTAGGTTTTTGCCTTTGCTTCTTAATCTCCTCCCGCCACACGTCGATTCCAATCGTTAGAAAAAGCTGTTCTCGAACAGGTAGGTATGGTGGTCTCCTTATACGCAATTTCAAGTGGTGCCATGCCGCCAACGGAGAACATTGGATGTACTTATGTTTTATCCCTATAAGAGATATTGGAGTTTGAGTTCCATCTTTCCTCTACTTTGAGTCTTTCATTCCTGTCCCCACAAAGGGGCAGGGAAGCGCTACCAGCTAGAGTCGTGAACTGGGAACCGAAAAGAATCATTTCCCGAGAATCAGCAGTTTGAGCTATTTCATCAGATGTAAATGCAAGCGATTTTGGTGATGTGATAGAGGCGACTAACTTTCCAAAAAGTCTTTCTTCTTTCGGTTCGGTTTGCTTTACGCGCTGAACTGACCTTTCCTTACTGGTGTCCGGAAGGTGAGCTTCGAAAGAAAGATTGGAATTGAGATTGTATTTCGGGACAAAAGTTGCTGCTAGCGGCTGAAGCCCCAGCTTTTAGTAAGGTTATACCCGCTTTTGGAGGTGCGGTAGAGAAGCTACTCTTAGCTACAGGCTGGCAAGGGACATCGGTTTAAGCTCTCTCAATGGGTAGCTCATTTCATTGGCTACCTAGCTCATATGGAATAGGTCTCTGACTTGATCCTGTCTGCAGTCGTGGATCACCCAAATCAATTATCCGAATACCAAGACTCCTGGTATAGCTGGCCAGTAGCCCTTTTATAGGTGTGAATAATTCAATAAAGAAAGAATCCAATCTTGCTCTCACATACACTGGTATATATGCGAATCCTGCTACTCCAACTTTCGTTGTTATAGGAGATAGCTTCGGTTTTCTTTCTCTCTACTCTTTCTTTTCACTCCAGATCTATGGGATAGCTCGGATCATTGCTTTAGATCAAGTGCAGGCTCGTGGTTCGCCTGTTCGCTAATCTATAGCAGGGGGATGAACCAACTTAGAAGGCTTACCTTTTCGAGAAGAGATCTATTTTGATCTTTATGTCGTGTAAACTTTGTTATTTGTTTATTAATCGATAATTTATTTTTTTCGTATATAAAGGAAAGACCTTGGCGCTTGAGAGGACGAATAGCCCACTTCTTAGGGGGATCAAGCACTGTTAGGAAAGGCGACTTAGAGGAAAAGAGGAAAAAGCCCGGGTTACCTCTTTTTTGTTTTTCTTTGAGATCGGACTTATCCTTTGCCTATGGTGTGATTGACGGAAGTAGTCTATCTGTCCGCCAATGGGAAGCTTTGGAAGCAACAAAATATAACTGAATTTTCATGTGATTAAATGACTGAAGAAGCGCTCCACTATGGCCGATTCAATAGTTTGTCCTAGCTCCCTGCAAACAAGGGAAGAATGTTCGGTTTGGGTAAGCTCTTTTCGAACAGGTTATTTCGGTAAAGAGGGAGACAAAGCCTTTTCACTTCAACTAATCGTTGATTGCAGGTAAGCCTGAAGCTTTGAGACGGCTGATGTCGGTATTGTGTAGGGCAGTAGGTCGGGGCCTGAGCCCCCCCATTATAAAAGGGGAAAAGGGAGGGGCCTTAGAGGGAAGCCTATCAAATCAAGAAGAAGCTAAGCTTTCAGGCAAGGGAGGTATAGGCTGCAAAAGAGAAATTCCAGTCCTACAGCTTCTCTAGCTTGAGCAGTCAGTAGTCTTTACCTTTACAAATTTATACGCGTCAGCGAGAAAAGGTCAGCATATAGACATCATCTTGATGGAAATTCCAACTGAGATGATTAATAATCTAGCTCGGGCTTCCTTAGTTTTCTTATTTTTTTAGATGGTCAAAATAGAATCAATGGATGAACGCTTAACGCCCCAGCTGCTTCAGATTCATCGAATTCCCTCCCCTCCCCTTTTGCTGAAAAAAGCACTTCCTATAGCGAACCAGGCAAGGAACATCACGAGTAGGCTGGTACCAATTTCTCCACATCAGCAGCAACATAGGCATCTGAATCTAAAGTAGGAAATTACTTCATCTCAGATGATGTGGGTAAGGTACACAAATTGATTTCAATTTCTAGGTAAAATGAAATGAGCGGAGACGAGTTTGAGTTTATCAGCACACCCCCCCG
>NC_027406.1:477500-490000 GCF_007990345.1 Gossypium hirsutum | reverse complement strand
AAAGGAAATGAATCTAAACGTAATAAGGCCTATCTTTGCCTTTAGAGAAGTGTTATACCGTTACTCCTAGCGTGGCAATTATCCCTCTGGCGGCAGTCATTGCAAGGAAGTAGGGCTTTGTTTATAAAGGCAATTCTCGACCAGCACTTATTTATGCTTAGGGGTCATCCCTTGCTTCAGTTTCATGTCCGATCTTCTCTTCTAGGTCCCTTCAAAGGGATTCTGTAACAGCTGCTGCGGATAAGGCGAAAAGACTTGCAGGGGATTCTCGAACAGAAGATGTGCGCCATGCCATTTATTATTTAATACTGTATTATGCTAGCTCTACTCTTGCTCGTCAGTAGAAGATATCCACAGTAAGGGCTATTCCCATTTCAAGGAAGGCGGCAAATCCTTCTCTATTTTACGATCTGATTTCGTCTGTTTAAAATCGTCTTAAATCGGACTTTTCCCTCACAGCTCCTTCTGGGCATCTACGTCTGTCCTCGGCACCTTAATAGCTTATTCAAACAAAAAACAAAAGGCAATGTAATTGATAGAGGCATACTTCTATGAAAAGGAATTGATAGAGGAAGATGAATGTGCAATGGAATTGCAATTGGATGGTTGTACTGCTACGGCCTCTGTAGGACTAAGACTAGAAGGGAATTCAATAGCAGCGGAACCGCTACAACCGATATGCAATAGCTGATATGCGACACATTCTCTCTATTGTTTACCAATTGCTATCAACTTCCTTAACCTTATTGATTGCACGAAATGCCATAAAAGCTATCGGGGATTTGGAGGTGGGGTTCGAACTAACAGTTCTTGAGTGGATGGGGTTTAAGTTCCAGTTGAAGTCCTAAGCTAATACCATCCAGTCCCTTTGAAAGCCGTCTCCTCCCTTAGGCAAGCAGAAAGCACTATTTCCTCCAGTCTAGTCTAATGGAGGGCTAACGAGAAGATTCCAGGGTAGGGTTAAGGATAATAGTAATAGGAATACGTTTCATACTGAGCTAACGTGCCTAGAGAGCTAACAGTAGTAAGCCTAACTCATGGATAGCGGTGTCGACTGTGGATAACAGGCATAAAACTAATACCGTGCCTAACAAAACTACAAATCCCCCATATGGAACCTATAGAATATGCTTTCTTTACGGGCAAGTGAAGGCGGGAGTCTTTCTAAAAAGATCCAATTGAATGTCCATCTGCAATCAGTGCCATATCATGGTTCATCTGTAGCCTATATATTAGTAGCACATTCTTCCTTTAATATCGAGCTACCAGGGGCCCATCAGTTCTACAGAAGAATAGAGGGGTAAAGGTCAAGAGTTTCACCAATCCTATAAGCAATCCTTTGCTAAAGCCAGTTCCTTGCCAGGATTGATTAATGCAATCTCTTAATCTGTTACAGCCAGGACATCTCATGGAGTATAAGTGCCTTTTACCAGTGAGTAATTTAATTTGGCTAGGCTCAGTCCTCTTATGAGCAGTCCCCTTATGCTTTTCTTAAAAAGGAAAAAGCTCGACTTTGGAAGAGGGAGTGTGTTTCCTGCCTGCCTAGGTCTGAGTATCTGGTCCCCAAGGGGGTCACGCAAGGGATGAGATAACTCGATCTGTTGGGGGAGGAGTTTACTTTTTATTAGGATAGGACGATTTTTATCCCCCTTCTACGTATACATAAATGTTTACATTACAGCCGCCGAGTGCTTCCTGGTGTGAAGTCCCGTGGGTGGTCCCGCTTTGAGGTAGTCTGGGATTTTATTTCTCCATTTTCTCAAGCCAGCTAGATCAAAGATGGCTAGGGCAGGCACAGGTTAATAGCTAGGTCTAGGTTGTTAAAGGGTTAGGTCAAGGTCAAAAGCTGGGGCAGTGGAAGTTTTCCTTTCTGGGAGTTCTGTTCCATTCCTACCAGTAATCTATAGGTATTTCTCTGAAAGAGCTAATGATAATAGATAGATTTATCTTAAGATTCTAGAGAATAAATAGCTTTGTTCCCCTTCGCCTATCTAATCTTCTTTCTCTACAGGAGACTACTCTACTAGTATACTTATTAAGCTGGGGCGGTATCTTTTTAGTCAGTTTCAGGCCAGGCCCTTGCTTATGGATAAGCCGTAGTTGTCCCTCAAAATGCGGAAACCTATACAGTTTGAGTGCTGAGCCCTGTGCTTTGCTGTCCATTTTCCTCGGAAAGAAAAAGGCTTAATTAAGTAGGGATCCCCTCTAGTTCTTACCCTCCAGGTATACTCTCTAGCTCTCCGCCGTCAGAACCTTTGAGCTAACAGCAGGATATATTAACAAGTTCAATAGCCAGCCTATCTCTTAATCGTACGCTTACGAGCATATCTTAGTTCCATCTCGTGGGAGTCCATCTTCCTTCCCGTTTGTTTAAGTTTGAGTTCCCTTCGGGAGGTGGGGCAGGCAAGTTTGAGGTGGGCAAGTGAGCTCTCCCGGCCAGTCTCCTAGGGTCTAAGACAGGGAGTGACTAAGTTTTCAAGGGGAGGCGGCAAGTTAACAAGCCAGTTTCTTTCACCAATCCTGTGAGCTAGCTCCTTTCTTTCTTCCAGTGTAGAACTAGAACCAGCCTATAATCTATTCATCTTACGAACATATTCCCGCTCCATTTTTTCTTAAGAAATAAGAAAGAAAAGAAGCAAGCAGATGAATCGATATATAGTAAACTATATATACTGAAAATAAGGTACTATCCAGTGAGCAAGCCTGTTCGAGTTGTAGTTCCTCCAGTAGGGCTGGGGCTTGAAGAAGTCGTATATATAGACTATGTCTTTTATAGGTCTGGGCTTTTGCTTTTTTAATCCCCTGAATTGGCAATGGAAGTTGCAGTTTCTTCTGCCATTAATACAGTTTCAGGAGGAGTTGCACTTCTCCCTTACATACCAGAGTTTGAGACTCAGGCTATAGGATCCTTACTCTCCTCTCCTGGGATTATCAGAGTGTCAGATTAGCCTTTGGATTCGTTCTGCCTTCCACTCTATATCCAATCTTTTTCCCTACCAGTCGCTCTCTTTGGCCGGCCTATTGATGGAGCGGGAGTAGGGGTTCACACTTTTAGTATTTTATTTCCAAGCTAAGCCTCTGGAGTGGCATTTCCAGTTGCTTCTCTCTTTCCTGGGGAAAAAGTTCCAGGCAAGCAATTTTGAAAGCATTTATATGAGTTTAGTTTATTAAGCTTAAGCTAGGTTTAGAGCTTTCCTTGTGTAAGCGAATCCCCCATTAAGGATATAAGAGTGGTCAGGAGTGTGTGCAAGGCAGTTTTATAATGTTTAGTGAGGTATTGATTTCCTAGGGCAAGCGCAGTTTCTTTACTTTCAAGCCTTTAAGTCTCTTGGGTAAATAGGGATCCTAATCCTAGGCAAGCTAGTCAATTAAGTTTCTCTTCATTTTCCGAGATAAGCAGTTCCATTCCTTCGCCTTCTCCAGGATTTGACCCTTCGCTTTCCACTGAGCTGAGGTAATCCCTGAAGCCCCTCTGGTTGCAGTGGCAGTTGCCAGCGAGTAAGACAGTGAAAGCAATGGCTAGGGATTTTATTACTCTTCTTGACAAAGAGAGGAATCGTTTTGGACTTTAGCTTCTCCCTGGGAGAGAATACTATACGATTAGTTTCCCCAGTTCTCTTCTTTTAATCTAATCTACTGCAATTGAAAGCTATTCTCCAGTCTGTGCTAAAGATATTCCCAAGTTTGTAGGTTCTTCTTTAGAGCCAGTTCCACTCGATCCCTCTGAGCCTGTTGGAGTTGCATAGTAAAGCATATTTTCTATTTCCTTTCCTTCTCCAAGCCATCCAGCCGCGCCAATTGCTGCAGTCCTAAGGTAGCCTCTTGCAGCAAGCCAAGCAGGAGATGAAAAGAAAGCTCTTCTCTTTCTTTAGAAGCAGGAGAAAATGCAGTATAACCATCTAGTAATAAAGCGGTAAGGACTATCCATTGGAGGATAAAGTTAGCTAGTTCAAGCAAGGGTAAAAGCAGCAATATTGAAATCTGGGATAGCTGGTTCCACGGGTTCTAAAGCTCTAGAGCAAGTAAGTTTTGAAGCTATCCATATGGATCAAGGGATAATTACAGTGCTAAGTCCATCTAGTATGAGTTCATAGCTAGGAAGCCAATCTAGGCTAGGATAAGTTGATAGGTAATAGATTGCGGGTTAATCATTGAATCTTCCTTTTTTTGAAGTATGCCTGTTCCTCCAGCCTTTCTATGTTCTGTGTCACCGCAGGGTAAGCAAGGGCAAGGGTAAGCGCAGGAATATTTATTGAAAGCTGTATTAGGTGGTATATTTTTTTTTCAAGCGTTAGTTTGAAAGTCTTTAAAAAGCCGTATCTTACTCTATCGAATGCCCCTTTTGAAACTAGATCTTTTAGGAAAGCTAGCCACTCAAAGGAGTAAAGCAAGTGGGCAAAAAGAATTCTTATTTGCTCTTATATTTCCGGAGCACTCTCTCATCGTTAGACCTAGCAGGGAATGAAATGAAAGTATTCAACCATATGATGATAGGAGTCCGTCCTACCTTGGATAGCGGATTCTAGGTCCTAAGGATAGAGGCTAGCCAGTTCCCATTCATCCAGTTCCCTTTTTGGAGGTTCAGTGCTAGGGCTTGAGTTCAAGTTGTAGTTGCGTTCCATGCATAGGATGTTATAGGTTACGGGTTCGATACATTTCCAGTGGAGTTGTACATTCCAGTAGAGTCTTTCCTCTAGATAGAGGACAAGGTTCCAGTGGAGGCAATCTAGGCTCCCAACTCTATGGATTTTCCGTAGTTGCTCTTAACCCAGCTCTCAAGTTAGCTCGGGACGGGAGGCTATGAAATAGTTGAAAGCAGATGCTGAATTAGAGACAGTAGATCCAGTATCTCTTACAGAGGAAAGAAAGGAAGCCAAGAAAGTCGAGGGAGAGAAAAACCACTGTTTAGTTTAGATCCGATTTGAGTGGGTATGGCCCTTTTTCTAGTTGGAGAGATGCTTGGAATAGCCTAGTAGCGTACCCAAAGGTCCAAGGCAAGGCATCGGGTTACTTTCTTTCTAATTGGGAGCGAAGAGGAATCAGATCAGAGCTTAGCTAAAGGTTAACTTAACTAGGATAGATGGGCCTTGAGCCTTTAGCTAATCTCGAATGTTGTTACCCAATTCACTATCCCCACGGTTGGGGCTTTACATCAAGTGGAAAACCGGGCGCTACTGATGCTGCTCGTTCCACCGTGCTCCTTTTGGAAAAAACTGTGAAGCACAACCCCATCTTTGTCTTTTGCTATAACAAGTGCTGCTTCTAGTTCGACTGGAGAAAATGTAACCGGTGCTGCTAGTGGTGGATAAGCTTGCTATGGTAGTGGTGGGAGAGCTGACTAAGCGATGAGTTCTGACTCTGCCGCAGAAGCTGGTGGTGGAACGACTACCCGCTGCTGCTGCGCGGCTGTTGGATCGACTGTGATAACTCAGCATACCTACCCTAGCTCTTCTTCCCTTTCACCAAATCGAGGATGAGTTTCATACTGAGGGTTGAGGATAATTGGTAGGCAAGGCTGATGCGATTGATTCGCGGACTGATAGGATGACTTGGAAGAAAAGGCATTGGGCTGATACGAGAGATGGACCGACGCAGACAGATTGACTGACAATAGCAATAGGCTCTTACACGAGCTGAAAAGGGAGGAATGCACCACCGGAAAGAGAAGATTCAACCTTAGCCTTAGCCCCTAAGACGATAGGGGACTACTTTGAATAGCGATATGCGGGCTAGAGCAAATAGCCGGAGACAGAAGTTAGCCTAGGGGGCTTCCTTTCCTATAGGGTCTGTTACACGAACGGAAAGATAGGACCGAATACAAAGCATTGACCCGCGAATGATTGATTTCAACATTTTTATAGGAAAGCGGGGATATAGAGAGGAAAAACCACTTATTTGAATGCAATTCGCTCTATGAATGTCACAGAATAAGTGGTTGAGATAATAGATATGAAGACTGAGCATGCGGAGAAGAGTGTAATGTTACCCGCTCTGTTAAGGTAGTTCAATGATCCGAGGGAATGAAACTAGTGAAGTTTGCCTATTTGGCATTCAATTCATTAAGCATTCTCCTTTCTTGCTCTGGACTGACTGAGGCATTGGACTAGATGCGCTGCTAGTCCTTGCTTCAGTAAGTAAGGCTGTCTCTTCTTCCCCGGCTTGAAGTAAAGTGTCAGTTCCTTTCGTGCAACCTACCCTTGCATATGCCTCCTCTTCCTCGTACAAAACAATGCCTTGAGGAATCCGTGCATCGAGACTAACATATGATACTAGTGAAATAAGTTACTTGCCCTGGCTTCCTACCTCCACAGAAGACTTGATAACACTAAAAGAGGGAATGGTGGGTGCTCCACCTCGACCTCGAGCCTTCCCTTCATCACTCTAACCTTTACCCGAAAGAAGGAGGAAATCACGATAAGGGCAGTCACCCACCCGGGGGAAGTGTCAGGCCAATCGACCATCAGCTGAGGAGAAGAAATATCGAAAAGATTGAACTTCAATTACGCCGCCATTTAGTAGTGATTCGGGGGAAGAGGAGCTTGGTAGCTTGCTCCAGTCCAGTTTCAGAGGTTCAGAAGCCAAAGGCAACTCTCAGACCCTTTGAGTTTACAGACTCTGCCGCTTAAGTGACTACGAGATAGAACATGGGTTCACCCGCTCAAAACAAAACTACAACTAGACTACCAGAAGAGGAACTTAACGGGCAATAAGACCTACTAATAGGAAGAAAAGGTGCTATCAAAATAGGTTCCGAATCGAGCAATAAGTGAAGGAGCTTGACCAATCCCAATGAGGGAAGTAGCTGAAAGAGAAGCGGAAAGGGACATCTTGAACTCAGGGGGAAGGGACCTTAACGACAACCAAAGAAGTGCGTGCATTTCCCGATCAAAGAAGCCCTTGAACTCACCTTCATTCAACAAAGAAACTTCACGCATGAACTCTCCTCGGGATTGGACTCTTTCTGACAGCCCTTTTGCCAGCGTAGCGCATTGAAGTGGGGAATGAAAAAGACAGAGTGGCCGCAGGAAAGGAACTGGCTTCATACTATATAAGTAAAGGGATTTCCTCTTCCCGGAATGAAAGACAGAGAAAGGAAGGAATTGGTATTGGTACCGCTTTGCCTTGCTTGGCACCTTTCCTTCGCTTGCTTTCTTGCATGGACAGCTACCAAGCCTTACCTCTTGACTTTCCTTCGGGTAGACTAAGAGCTCTTTCTTCAATAAAGGTTTTGAACAGTTCAATGGCAGATCCCCCTCTCTGGAAGGTACGGCATTCAGCTTGTGGATCGAATTGGGTAAATATAGAAAGGTAGTTTCAGTGATCCTCTGGTTCAAGCCTAATTCCAATCGAGGTTGCCTTAAAAGCATGAAATTCAGTCAGCCTTGACATTAAGGTAAGGGTAAGTATATCGTGGAGAATGTCTTTTTTATTAGAGTTGGAGACGAAAATCTTTTCTTTGATGCGCAGAAGACGGGGTGAGCTAGACTAATGGCATGGGAAGGGAACTTCCTTTCCTCGAGAAAGCAGGTTCCTTCTTTTAGCCTCAGTGAACCAAGTTCAGTGATCCAATCAGCCTGAATCGGACAGAAGAAACTCTAACTCGAAGGATGGGATCAACTCTCACGAGAAGGAAGGGCATGATTCAGAATATAGTGAATCCGGTGTGGAATCGAACGAGAAGGGAAGGCATTGGGCTTGTGGATCTAACTCCTAATCAGTCAAGTCGGAAGAGAGGAAAGAAGGATTAAGAGCTCATCTGGACTGACTGGTAGAGCGTGAAGCTGTACCCCTAAGTCAGCTTGGCGAGTTCGTTTGCTATCTTATTTTACGTAATATCGGGTGTTAGAACGGATTCTCCTTTAGTAGCTAGTCGAAGATGGTTCACCTGGACTTGCATCCTATGAAGTATTAAATGAAGGAAGCCAAGCATTGAATGACTTATGAAGAGAAGCATGCCTGACGCTTTCTAGAAGAGTTGTCTTAGATACCGAATCAACTGTCTTAGACTTGACTACAGAGATCGAACTCGAACTCATCATCCTTGGCTGCTATGAAACATATCGCTTCTTCGTACCGTACTCGACCTTGGGATCAATGTCCCATCCACCGCCCTTCATCTAACTGCTTTAGTCAAGCAGTCACGTGCCTCTTCCAATATTACATATTGCCTCGCTCTCAACGCAAACGATAGTAAGGGAGTCCGCGGGGGGGTCATATTGATCCGGCTATATCCACTAGCGCTCCTGTCCCGTGGCATGAGGTATGATTGCTCTATTCTCGCCCGCAATCCTGACTATTTCGTAGCCTCTTTCTGTGCCGCCTCGTTCGACTACTTCTCCTATTTAGATTCAACCTCTTCAAATCGCCTTAGCTTAGTAAAAGCGAAGGGTCCAGGAAAGAATGCACCGAGAGGTAGAAGACTCACTATCTGTTGTTTACGTCCTGCGGTAATCAAACATCGCCTCTCGTAGACATTCGCGTTCCTGTGCGGTTATCAAACGCACTCGTATGCCTTTTTGGGCTTCCCCTTTTTCAATCACCTCCTACCTTATGGAAAGCCCACTGCTGAAGACCCTCAATCGAAAGGTCAAGGATTGTTCGTGCTGTTCCGGATATAGAGAACACCATCTCCGGTTCTTGGAAACCCACCGCTCTTCTTCTTATCGCTCTGCTTCTAGCTATTCGGATAGACTACACCTCAGAAAGAAAGTCCGCTATTCTATTCAATATCATGGCAGAAATCCCGGGAATGGGCATCCATCATCAGATGTCTAGGCACAAAAAGAGAGATATGCCAGAAAGACAGGATACGGGTACTCTACTCTACGGGGGAAGGAATGGGATTTGGCACGCTGAAACCCTAAGCCCCCTTTCCCTGGTTTCTATATCTTTATTACGAATAAGTTTGATGATTCCGTTGTCTCTCTTTCCTAGGCCTGTTCCAGGTGTGTACCCGGATCTAAGCTCCGAAACCTGCTTTTCTTAAGCCCGACGTCTGTCACTTTCAATAGTAAGCTTATTCGATATCCTCCTTCGCTTTACCTATTTGAATTGAACTAGAGCTTTATTGATTGATTGATTGACAGACAGACCGGATTTCCAACTAGATTCCTATTGAGACCCTTGACGACCTACCAGATGATCATCCTAGAGTTCCCTCTAGCGAAGTTTTGTCAAAAGACATAGACCGTGGCGTGGCATTAGTTCTAGCTCTCATTTCTTGCTTTTCATAGCTAACTGCCCAGACAAAGAAGGTCAGAGAAGGCTCAGGTATGATTAAGTCTCAATCGATTCTCACTATCGAATCGATTTCTCCCAAGGCTAAAGAAAGCACTGAGCCTGCTCCGAAAATGCTGTGAGAAAGAGGATCTGTTGGTTTAGGATATAACTTTTGGTTCATGAAGAAGCGACCCCTCCGCATCAAGATAGTCAATCGCTGCTCCTAGAACCGGGGGAAGACTAAATGGGCGAAAAGAAGACATTCCGGGGGCGAGTGAATCAGGCTCCGTGCCAGTCAATCTAGTTGCTGGTTGATCTCCCTCAGGGCGAGTTGCTATCGCTGCTTCCTCTTTCGTTCAAGCGGCATGAAGCTCATCTTCATTGACTGACTCGGAAATGAGCCCGTCACCCGAGAAGACGGACTGACTGGCATCGTACAATATAGAAGGCTGATCCCGCTTTGTTAGCCGCTCCTTCATCTGTCAGTTAAGCTGCTGATAGCTCATTCCCTGAATCATCGGACACAGCCATACCCTATGTGAGTTTGTTTGCTGGAAGAGAGGTGTCAGAGGACTTCCCCGATTCAATTAAAGAAGGAATCTCATCTCTCTTCCAATAAAAATAGAACAGGAAGAGTCGGAAGTCCGTAGCTTGGAGCTTGGCCTGACTGCTTCCTCCACTAATTGCCGGAAGAAGCCGGCCGTAAAAGAAAGATCTTCTACTTCAACCTGGCTTCGGTTGACCCCCTTTCGGTGGTAGTAAGAGCAGAGTCTTGGGTTGGTGCTTGAAGTAAGGGTCATCAAAGAGACGGATTTCCTTTTTTGGATTTGGTAATCTAGCTAGACTTCCTGGTATTCCAGTTTCTAGGAAGGGAGACATGGCTAAGGCTTGTGGCTAAATTGCTACGGCTTCCTCTTAGAAAGAAAGGTAAGAAGGAAGGTCAAGGGAAAGAGATAAGGTATAGCATAGCCGGTGGGAAGGAAAGAGTAGTGTTTAGCAATCCGGCTGACATTGAACTTGAACTAGCTGCTGCCATTGAAAGAGAAGAGAGTTCCGTGATTTCCGGGCTTAGCTCTGCTTTTGTTGAAGGCATAAGCGCTGCTATTGAATTCTTTTATTTTATGGCCTGACTGTTTTCTGAACGAATCCTGTTCTCTTATCCCCTGCTGTCTCTGAAAGATCAGATGTGAACTCTTCTCGACTCTGAACGAATGGTTTCAGCTATTGTTCAAAGGAGAATGGCTCAAGTGGAAGCAGTTGAGTTTGCTGGTATCATAAATCTTAAACAAGTTGATCCCACGTGCTATCCAAAAGGATTTTTTTAGTTAGGAGTTTCTCCCCGATAGCAAAGGAAGTGGCAGCAGTGGTATCGTATATAAGAGGGAGGCTGCTTTTCTATTTTATAGAAGAGTTCTTTCTTTCGAACCATCGGTACTCGTGTACCATTGCATAGGCCGAAATTGACTACTTTACCTCCCCGCCCCTTACTCGTCTTTTGAAAGCCAGAACATTCGCATAGAGGAGTATCTGTATCACGCATGCTCCCCCACTGATGACAAAATGACCTTCTATCCTCTTCTAGGAATTCCTACCCCTAAAAATGGGAGAGGGGAAAAAAGTGGAAGAGTATTCTGCATGAATATGCTTCTGCACTGGGAATATCTCATAGCGGGAAGGCCCAGAGATCATAAAGGATGGGATGGGAATGGAGGCATTCCAGCCCAACATACTCCGGTGAATAGGTCGAGAGAGATAGGTAGGGGAGTGGGATAAAGGAAGTATAGTGAACAGTTGAGTGGCTATCCAACCATTCAATCGGCTATGGAGGGAGGTTTCAGCAAGCGGGTAAACCGATGATGACTAGTACAAACTTAGGTAGGTCGATCGTCGCTCATCCCGCGTGTTCCCCCCCGTTAAGTTTTTCATCCCTATGGAAAAGCAAGTATTCCGATTGGAGGAAATTTCCACCCTCTGATGATCCATTCCGCCCTTCCCTATACTATAGCCGGAAAGGTATTAAATCTTATGGATTCCTTTCAGTAGTTCTTCCACCCCCTATTTGAGTAAGGCTGGAAGGAATTGGCAGAATTTTTTTAGGTCCCAATGAGAGGGGACCAGGTCTTGCGACGGATGCAAGCTAGACTTTGAAGCAAAAAATCCAAGATTTCATAGAAGAAGGAAAAATCAACGTGGCGGATGAACAGGAAGCTCCTAAGAACCCCAACGATAAAATGGGAGTTTTTTTTTTTATTATAGAACTCGCTCCCTAGTCACGCTCCGGTCTCAACATACTGGGCCGAGGAAGTGTCCGATTTCCAACATCCCCCTACCATCACTACAATGAATGTTATTTTGACTATCTGGCTTTGTGAGGAACTCCCACTGGATCATCATGACCCCTACGTTCCGGCTTCCAAAGGCGATCCTAAGGGAAGAATCATTTTGAAAAGGGATAAGGCTGCAAGAAGAACAACGAGAGGAAGCTCAACCAAGTCCCAAGATTATGCTGTAAGGCATCGATTTCCTCTTTTTTGGCCGGTTGCCGACACTTCCGGGATGCTGCTTCTGCAAAGGTATCAGGTTCTTTGACAGATTCGATAGAAGAAAGAAAAACACGATGACTTCTAAAAAAAAGAATCATAAGAAACTAACCTCTGCATTGGAAATTTAAGACGAGAGGAGCGACAACCCTCAAGAGGTGAGGAGTGTTAATATATCTATCATTTATATATATATATATATAAATCCCCAGATCCATCATTCATTCATTCCCTCACTCACGTTTTCTCAAGGTATCAGAGCGGAGTTTTGGGTAAATCCCTTTCGATTTCTGCTAATTCTCTTCTTGTTGCACTATGCCCAAGCTTGACGATAGCAGTGGAGCGCTGTCTGCGGCGGTTGTTGCTAAGGAAACACTCAAGGATCGAGTGACCCAACTTCATGGCAAGGTCGACCATTTGGGCGGACAAGTGTAGACTATGGCAGAAAGGCAGGAGAATCGGGAATTGTTGGTCACCAGACGCTCGCTAATGAGTACCGCGTCTTCCCAGTGAAGGAGAGCGGTCTTCATGGGGCCTCAACGATCCCGGTGGCGATGTCCAAAACGTGACGGACTAGGTAAAATTGAGGAGCTTTCTGTGGAGATAGGTCTCCGGTTCGTGAACCGAATGTCTCACCTGGTGACTCCAGACGCATTTGAGTCCTGTAACCGCAGCCATTCAACGGGATTCGAAATGCCAAGGCTCGAAGACCTCTGGGACATGGAACAGTACTTTAATTAA
>NC_027406.1:387500-472500 GCF_007990345.1 Gossypium hirsutum | reverse complement strand
GCTCGACCTTTCTCATGCTCCAGTCCTTGACTTGGCTTTGGCTCCTACTCTACCAGACGGTGACCGGCTCAATAGAGCACCTTTGGGCGCTGGCTTTTCGAAAGCAAGTTAGGAAAGAGCTTGAGATCGTGTACCCACCGTTCCGGGTTCCGGCTAGACAGGGTAGACTGAACACAAAGACAATCTATATATAGAAAGTCATAGGTTCGGTAGACTGAACACAAAGAAAATCTATAAAGAAAAAGTCAAGTATGACGCGCTTTTTTCTTTGTTTACTCAAGGCGAATCAAAACCTTTACTTTTCTTCTTCTCTTATGAAATTTCTCTAGTTAGCGTATCACTCCTAAATGCAGCCTTTCCTTTATATTTTATACGATAAACTAAAGAAAGCATTTCTATATCTATATTATTCGATACCACCAAATGAAAATGACTTCCTGAGTCTTGCGCACGGCGGGGAAGAGTGGCCGCTCAAGCCGCATTATTTACGCAATTCCTTGATCTGATCGGTACCTTACCCTCCAAAGAAAGCACCCTCGGTCCTTCCCTTCCTCTTCAGGTATGAATTTCCCAGCCCAACCTCTTTTGAGGAGAGGCCTAAAAAGGGGAATAAGTTTCCCATTGGCCACTCCACGGATGAATGCCCATTTTGGAATAAGGAGTTGTTGGGGTAGCTGGATCAGAACGTTCGCCTAGCGCTAGTGTAACCCTCAAACGAGAAGGGAGATTAGCAAGTGTTGAGCATGTCGAACTGGTAGCTTGATTGGGGAACCAGAACTCGTTCTATTCGATATTGATTTCCGTAGAGCAGTACCTAGGCAAAAGAGAAAGACCTTAGGGGCGCAAGGAAGAGCCGAAACCTATAATCCCCAATCAGCCTCTTTTCGCAAGAACAACGAATCTCCAAATCGAGAATTTCGTATTTTAATTAAGATTAAGATGACCAACTTTTTCTTTACTTTAGGTTTCCAACCGGGGTACAAATACGACCTTTTCTCACTGGTTCTTTCAGTATGTTCGCCCTTTTATAGAGCAGCTAGCACACCAATTCCAAGAATCCGTCTTTTTTGATGATTTCTCGAGTGGAATGAAACTCTCTTTCCCAGCAGCAACCTCCCCAAGATGCACAGGTAGACACCCTAGCCACTAAACCACGGATTCCCCGATTAAAACAAAGATTTTTATATTTATTTATCTTGCTAAGCCCATAGGAACTTGTTTGATGAATTCAACTCTCAATTGATTAAATGCTAGCGACATACCACGCTCACTGTAGTGGGGTAATAGGTGCTCGCACCGAGAGAAAGCCCGATAGAGACCCCTGCTTTTATGGAAATCTTGTTTTTTAGACCTTCGCTGATAGATGGCTCCCCCTAAGGTAAGGTTTTTATAAACTTTTTTTCTAGTTCAAGAGATCCACTCCCGATAAAGTCAAACTCCTAACTAAAACAAACAATGCAAATTTCATTTCAAGTGCCAGGCAAAGGACCAAGCAGGGGCTTAGGCTCTTGTTGAGGAGTTCCGGAAGCTGAGTAAAAGCGCCCAGACTTCTTTCTATACGAAAATAGAAATTAGAAAGAGGGGGGCAACCCCCTACGAAGGAAGAATCTGAACAAACAAGAGGAATGAGTACGGCTAGCCGAAAGAATAAATAGATCGATCCGGGACTTGCATCAATGAATGCACCAACCACGGGTACAATGGGCATACCTTTCATCTACCCTGCGTAGGAGGTCGCCTTAGCTAGTGCCAAAGGTTTTGCATCATCCTTGGCTTGGGTTGTCCCAATTCCTTGATCTGATTATGAAACAAGCTCTTCTGCGACTGCCTTAGCTCTTAGCTGCGGCTGCGGGGTCAACTAAAGAAATTCTTTCAGCTCCAGGACCAACTTCTCAATGAAAGAGCTCTTTTCGGCATAATAAAGAACCAGAAACCAGAGCCTCGAAAAAGGGGCTTTTTACTCCCTATGTGGGGCGTGGGAAACTCACCTGTGAAGCTGGTGTTTAGTGGTGAGGCGTCCTAAAACCGACCGACGAGTCTGCAATAGATTGGATTTTGAGGAAACCTAGGTAAAAAAGGTTACTGGGAAACTAAGCTAATAGAATAGGGTTATTCGGCATTGATCGAAAAACAAACCCCTGAGGAAAAAAAAGAGAAAACGAACTAAGCGTGGGATTATAAACCCATATATATTGTGTGGTAGAATGGGGCTTTGCCTCCTTCGAGACACATCGCTCTGTATGCTACTAGGCGTACTAGCTTGCTTAAGCCCAGCATAAGGCTTTCTTTACTGCGCCTTCCTTGCTTGACAGTTTTCTTTCTTCTACAAAAGAAAATATAGATAGATACATCTTTGAAGGGGTCGTACGATCGATTGCTTTTTCACTGCCGGGCAGGCATAACTAGTTACTTTACTCTTTCTAAACCCCCCGACCCCTTAGATGAGGCAAAGGCCGGAGCTGCTACAATAGCAAAAGCGGGAGCTGGAGGAAATAAGACTGATAGATGGACGTGAGAAAGCTCTTTTATAATTATAACATTTTGGTCTGGTATCGTGTGGTATATGGGCGGGAGGAGAATAAGAGTCTCGTCTCATCTTTCAGCTGGAGTTAAGGCTCTCCTGTAAGAACTCTTACAGGAATTGGTAGACAAAGCATAATGCTTCTTACAAGCGAAAGAAAGATTAGCTCGATCCCAGGAGCGGAGATGGAATCTGTCGAGGAGCACTTCTCGGGGTAGCATCGCCCAGGTTGAGAAGGAATCGCTTAGGTTTCTTCGGAACAAGAAGAATAGGAATTCTTACTTGACGTAATCTCAATATCAGAAAAAGGGCTATGCTATATATCTATATATATAATTATTAGAGAAGCTGCGTCTCTATCTCTTAGTGAGCTAGCCGCTACTATAGTTTTAAGGGATTTGTGCAATGAATTCTTTTCTGCCAGTTTCGAGTGGGAGTCTAAATCAACCCATTTTCAAGCAAGATAGACCAAACGACTTTACTGTAGGAAGAATCCCAGAAGAGGTGATACACTGATTCTGGATGCAACTCACAAAGACAGCAAGTTTCATCATCAAAAACTATATCGTATTGAGAGCTCTTTTGATCCCATCCATTCCTTTATCGTCTGATCCAGTGATTAGTTAAGTTAGAAGAATGGAATTACTTCCATATGCGGGCAGATATGCATTAACAAGCTTATTGAAGGGAAGTTCCCCGCTCTCGAATAATAAAGTAAGCTGACTATCCCGCAGTGAGCGCTACCTAAGCACTGTTGAAGACACTCAGAGAAGAGTGGAAAGAGTCCTAAGAGGGCTTCTCACTAAGACTTTCGACTCCGATGCCCTTGAATCCGTTGATTGAATGTCTATCACACTTTCACATCCTAGGAAGTTGTGAAGTGGTTTTTTCCTGCTTTCAATTGAGCGTAGTGGCGGTACTTCCACTTGTCAGTAGATCCACCTAGCTTAGCTCCGCTTCCTATCTGCATGGACTGCTTTCGTATGATGAGTGCGCATCATTCGCCTCTGGCTTGGCTCTCCCTAGTTCTCCTCCCCTGCTTGACTTGCTTTCAGGATTGAGGCTGTCCACACTCTCTATTGCACTCCGGAATTCGAAGTCATTGAACCACTGAACTACCTTAATCAAGCCTGGGCATTCTCATAAGCTGATAGACTAGACTGACTTATAACGAACTGGACTTAGCTGAACACCAAGCCGAGATCCATGAAAGATGGGTGGAATCGAATGGATCATTCCCTGAACTCATTGGACTGACCTCGCGAGGTTCTTGATTAGATAGATCACCTTCAATCGGAAGACTCAGTTGTCTCGTCCACATTCCTTCCCTGTCTTTCCCCAGGTAGGTCCATTCAGGCATAGAACTGGAGTTTGGAGTTCTCTACCAGGTTGATTGAGTGCTCGACCAAAGGGAAAGGGCTTGAGCGTCCTTGATTCAAAGTCTCTATATCCCAAAGGGAAGCAACTGAGCTTGATAGCTGCCACCTCCGCATCTCCGATAACAATATCGGAACCCAAGATAGCATAGGTAGTAAATAAACCCGGATCCACTAACTCGGTACTCAACCACACGGTGTTGTGGTGTGCTAGAGTGAATAATGTCCAGGAACCATAGAAAGCAAGTGGTTGTCCCCGTGCCGAACGCCACCAAACAGTAACCTTCTCGACGATGGGAACATAAGTGAGATTTCGTGGGTTATCATAGAGGAACTGCGCGACATAAGTGATGAGCCACGGGAATTCCCCACGATGAGAGGCGGTCCGCTCAGAAGCAGAAGCTGTGGGCTTCCGAGAGCCCCTGCATCACCTCCCCTCACACTATGCATCCTTTCGGCGAGACCATCCATTAAATAACTCCATTTTTTTCCCGCCAATCAAAGTCTCCATTTCGAAAGCCAGGAGCGCTACTGTAACCAGGGGTTTAGTCCAAGAATCCCCTTCTCTTTCTCTCCTTTGGACACAGAGCCAAGGGTTATACATCCCTACTTGACCTTGGGTTAAGCATACGACAGAGTCGGACATTGAAGAGAGACCATTATTCCGCTTTTCCCCCGGACGTAGCGAAGACATCACTATCGATCTTTACAGCAGCATAGGCCGTAGAACACAGTGCAGACGATGACCACCGTCCAGGCTTGAGAAAGAATCCTACTCCAGCTAAAGCATATGAATCACTCATAAGAAATCCATACAAGGAAAGAGAGGACTTCCTAACGTTAGAGCAAAGCCATCATGAGCGTGAGCCGTTACACTCAAAGAGTTATCGGATAAAAAAGACGTTCGGCTACCTCTTGGAGATTGACTCCTGTTGGAAAGTTCACATCTCCAGTAGTATCCCTAGTATACTCTCAAAATAATTTCTAGTTGGTTAACAATTTTCTCCTTTACAACATCTATCGCTAAATCAGTTATTTTGGTTTCCATATTGAGACTATTCATTTGATGGACATTCGGCCAGCCCTAACGCCTACAAGAATAGCTACAGGCAAAGCCAAACCCATCCTAGAAAAAAAATCGCATATTAAAAAATCCATAGTGAGTACGTACGTCCTAGTGCTCGTAAAGAAAGACCGCCAATTCGTATCCCGAAGATACAAGCGAAGCGACCGGTCCTCTTCTCTTGTCTTGCCCCGAAGTGTAGTGTGGTGAGGTTTTGCCTCACAGAAGGAGTGGTAAATTTGGGACAAAGCCGAAACTGAACTAACGGAGATTGAGGTATACTCCGTGCTGCGAAACGGATTCGGCCAGTACAATACTTAGTATTATTGAGGCCATGAAGACGGACAGCGCTTTTAGCCTGCCTGCCTATAGGGATAGGGTTCTTTTCGATCTTGTACCCACGGTACACTGAACACCAACCCAATCTATACTAAGTTAAGTACAAGCCCTGACGTGAACGCTCATTAGACTGTTATAACCAGAGAAAGTTTCTTTGTTTACTCAACTCGTAAAGGCGAATCAAAACGTTCTTTCTTTTCTACGCTACGATCTTTCTTCTCTTATGATATTTCTAACCAAATGAAACTGATTCAATGGCAGCCCCTCTTCCTTGTTCACAGAAACCATTTTATAAAGAGCAAAGAGAACAAGAGCAATCGCAGCTGAGTCAACTCTATCCATTCTTGTTCCAAGCTAAAAGCTTGAGGAAGAAGAGCTTATTCAACTCGAGGGTCAAAGAAGACCAAGAAAAGATCTATTCAGCATAAGCAAGGGATGAGAGAGGCCTTTGTCGGGTAAGAGATGAATGAGGCCTTACGAGTGAACTGCCTTACCTTAAGGAGACGTCGGACTTACCTTTGGAAACTTCCCATGAAGTAGTGCTTTCTTCTTTGCTAAAGAGAATGTCAAACCTGCAAACAAGCCATTCAAGCAAAGAGTCTATTCTGAGCCCTTTTCATGTACAGGGTATTCTCTTGATTAACGCCTTTTCCGCTCTCATTCCTGGCTTGGCTTTCCTTTTTGTCTTGACTCTATGCCTTCCAGCTGTCTTGGTGAAGACTGTGGTAGTGGTATCGGTTCTTTGCTGGGTTGATTGAATATCTCTTTCGCTTGCTTCTTTGCGGCAGAAAGACCGAGGGCAAGATCTCTTTATATAAGGATATAAGGAAAACCTCACATCCGATTCGTAAACAGACAGGAGACAGGCAAGAAAGTCACTAGAAGCACCGGAATGACTACCATCGACTGGCTTGCCCGGAATACCAGGACTTAGACCGACAGACTGCTTTCAACCGCTTTGCTACTGGTTCGCTTTGAATGAACCCTTACTGCACTGCTAGCGTTGGAGAGCTTGAAAGCGGCTTGGCTGGCACTCATACTCACACGGATTGGACTTCAACCGTGCTACTAGGCCTAAATTTCCCTCTTCCTTCGGGTGTACTAAGACTATCTCTTTCATAGACTATTCCTTCTCCCCTCGAGTCAGGAGCTAGCTTTCAATCTCCCACTCCTACTGCTACTACTCCTGATACAATCTTGCTTGGAAAAAACCGTTGCCGAAGAAACTTCATGTTTACCATTGTCACTGACCCATACATTCTCTGTGGAGTCTCCCAGATTTCTCATGCGGACCCAATGTCTCCCACTGAAACTAGTACCTTATCCTTGACCACCATTACATTAGAGCACAGCTTCGAAGAACTTTTCTTTTTGACTTTTTTTTGAGTTTGAGTAACATTCTCCTCGATCTTTCAAGTACACTCAACCGAGGAATGGTGATATTTCCATCATTCCACTTTGTTTGCGGATTCAAGGTCAATCCTTTCGATTGATTGGCCTTATTCCCTTTCTTAATAGAATAGAGGGAATGGAAGTCTTTCCTTGTCCTTCCGAGATAGGAGTTGAGAGCTTCAGGCAGCACCACAGCCCTAGGCGCACTAGAATAGGTAGCACAGGTCACAGCAAGACTGAAATCAGAACGGTGGGACCCGCCTAGCTTGCGTAATAGATGGATTTTCCCGACTACTAGCATGATTCATCCTACTTTCTTAAACACGGCAAAGGCTTTCTGGTCAGATCAGATAAAGGCTCAAGGATCGCTTAATGAAAAAGGCATTCTGCCGCGGGAAAGAGATCAATCACCCCTATTCTTGCAAGAGACGGTTTGTCCACTTCCTAGCCAAAGCCCAATTCGCCACGTTCAAGTTAGTCACTATCAATAGCTCCTTGCTTAGATCCTTCGTTCCCCATAGCCTTTTTCTGGAGATAGCCTGGTCTTTCGTCGCCTTGAGCGGGGCCTCAAAAGGCGTTTTAGCGGTTGTGGGATCGATCCCTTTTAGCCAATTGTCGCCTCAGTGCCTCCTTTCCCTTCTCGTCGACGGTAGTGAGTGGGCCTAAGGCGGGTTAGAAAGAGTAGGACTCGATTGAATAAAAAATGAACAGATAGGGGAATGGCCTGCTCTCTCTCTCGATGCTTTGTTTTTGTTAATGCCATAAAGGAAGAATGCTAAATGTTGCAGCAAGCAGCTAGCCTACGGGATGAAAGATAGAATGCCACTAGATCAATGATGAAAGTAGCTATGGTTTAGTGATAGTGTCCGTGGAGAGGTGAAAGAGTTGCTTTGGTTCAAGTCAGGAAAGAATCTGACTAAGAAAGAAAGGCTCTATGTTTCATAGAGATAGAGGCATACTATATAAGAGATTGCTAGCAGGGATCATTTTCCATGCAGAGTGAGAAGCGGAATTAGAATGATAGACTACGGATGCGGCTTGCAACTCCTACTCGAGCTTATGAACCTATTTCATACCCTTGCCCTTGGCTTGCCCTTTCTTCTGGTCGATTGATGAACTTGCCTTCGTTGATGAACGAGCTTTCGTCTTTCCTGGCGTTCTTCTCTTTCTCCCTGAAAGTGCTATTCTTTATCTAATCTATAAGGAACCGATCCCGTAACAAGACGCACCGGAAACAACTTCTTTCGCACCTTCAACCTCAACTGGACCAGGATTTCAAGATATCCCTTCTGATGACTATATGAAAAGATGAATAGGAAATCCCGCGGCAAGGCAAGGAACTTCCGCCCATGAGATTAGTGCCCCTTTTGTTCGTAGTCCATCCGTCTCATCTCGTGCAGCAGGAAGCATGAAAGGAGGAAGCAGCCGAAGAACGGCATTTACTATTCGGATTGATGAAAATAGGATTCATGCCCAAAAAAAAGAGGATGCTCTATCCGCTCTCGAAGCAGTCGTAAGGTAAGGTTGGTTTTTACGTAAGGTTTAGCGCAGCCCTTTAGCCTGCTTTTCCTTGAGACTGTGGAAAAGCGGCTTTAAGCTCCCCTTTCTTCTTTCTTGCTTTTCCAAAAGATCAATGATGAGTCAAGAAAAACACAATAGACCGTCTCTAGCACGACCACTACTTTTCTTACAGGGAAGACTGAGCTCAGCCGTTCGCGTATGGTCTCACTTATTCGTTCCTGCTGTAAGCCTGTTGCCTGTTCGAAAGCCTTACCCGACAGCCAGTATCGTATCCTAGGTAGACCCATAAATAGTTCAAGTAGTTTGGTGCCTTCCTTCTTGAATTGTTGGGCAGATCATCCAAGAATAAAGTCCGGAGAGGGAATAATCGACATAAGGAGAGACGTTGGGGAGGTTGAAATCATCTTTGATAATCACAGTTCTAGTAGCCATCAAGTATGTCCATCGAGACATTAGCGAAAGAACCTATCTTTACGGAATGAAAAAGTGCTTCACTGCGCATATGCGACAACCGGCATATCTAACTAGAAATATCATAAGAGAAGAAAGCCACTTTTACGCCCAAAACTCCCATGTCTTCCGTTGGTCAACAACCAATAAAAGTAAACTATAGTTTTTCACTACTCGTACAGTGAAAATGAAGTCTCTCCTTTTTTTGGGGGGAGCGGAGAATGAAAAGAATGAAAGAAAAATGAAATTGTTTTCCACGGCTAGAAATAGAAAGATATTATTTGCTGCTATTCTTTCCATTTGTGCATTAAGCTCGAAGAATATCTTAATCTATAATGAAGAAATGATAGTAGCTCGTTGTTTTATAGGCTTTATCATATTCAGTCGGAAGAGTTTAGGTAAGACTTTCAAAGTGACTCTCGACGGGAGAATCCAGGCTATTCAGGAAGAATCGCAGCAATTTCCCAATCCTAACGAAGTAGTTCCTCCGGAATCCAATGAACAACAACGATTACTTAGGATCAGTTTGCGAATTTGTGGAACCGTAGTAGAATCATTACCAATGGCACGCTGTGCGCCTAAGTGCGAAAAGACAGTGCAAGCTTTGTTATGCCGAAACCTAAATGTTAAGTCAGCAACACTTCCAAATGCCACTTCTTCCCGTCGCATCCGTCTTCAGGACGATCTAGTCACAGGTTTTCACTTCTCAGTGAGCGAAAGATTTGTCCCCGGGTGTACGTTGAAAGCTTCTATAGTAGAACTCATTCGAGAGGGCTTGGTGGTCTTAAGAATGGTTCGGGAAGGGGGTTGTTCTAAAATAAAGTGAAAATGCCATCTCTATGGACCATTCTATGTTATATATTCGGTCTTCATAAATTCATATATAGGTTGAAGTTGATTCGGTGGCTCTTTAAATCGCTGGGAAACGCTCTTCAGGGTTGTGAGGAGGACCCTCTTCCGAAAGATTGGTTAGAGATATTTTTTTGGTACAAAAAACGCTTTTATGCTTTTCTTTTACTGTACCGCCTAATGATGGACGTATATGATGTACAGAACAAAGCGAAGGAAAAAAATCGGGGGAAAGGGGGTTCTCTTAAGAATGAATAAAGAAGACGAATAGAATCTAATTCATGTTCATGCTAAGAGAAGAGCGGATCCAATACCAAGACGACTATCGAGAAAGCAAGCAATCTTCTTTTTGACTCATTCCATTCTTCTTCTGCTGAAATGCTATGGACGTCACACACAATCTAGAAAACGACTCAAAGTGTAAGTTGTGAACTCAGACCTTGAGAGAAGCCGCAGTTGACTGCTATTTCGGCCTAGACGATCCTTAGACGCACAAGGCGCTTCGAATTGTACAAGTCAGTCGTTCCTGGAGCTCTTCCTCTGTCCCCAATAGCCGATGGTTGAACTGAGCAAAAGAGACCTGATGCCATTTGCAATTGCAGTATCTTTTTCTGTAGTACAAGTACTAGGTGAAAGAGAGGGTCGACCGAAGGGAGACATATTTTCAATATTGCGATGAATAAGAATCCAACTAGAAAGCGCTTTTCTCTCGGGAAATGGGTGCTACTCAGATGCTTCACTGACATAATATTCATTTGTCTCAACTTGTCGAACCGCTACTCGAATCCTAAACGGCGGGAAGGGATCGAAAAAGAAGTTCCATGATACAGTCAGAAGATGATCGCTCTCTAGCTATGAAGTATAATCTTTCTCTAGGAAGAAAATAGCTAGTCGCAAGAAAGAAGAAAAGAGATGCTGCTATTGATGAATCATCTATGTATTCGACCGGGGCGCTGAAGAGCGAGAGTTCAGAAGTGCGACAAAAAAGAAAGGCTTGGAGACCTGAGGAACGAAGTGAGCTATAGATTGACCGCTGCCCCCTCGTTATGATAATGAATCATTCCCCGTGAGATTCGGGACAGGATTTCAGTCCAAAGAGATGGGGGCGTACTTGCTTTATAACCATAGAGCGAAATAGACCTGGCACATCACAAGCCATCTAACTAAAAATAGAGAGTAGGGCATGTGACTCAGGCTTGCTTTCTTCAAATCTTGCGCTCTGAACTACACCCATCCTGCGATAAGGGTGAACGTGGAGAAGAGCATCAACTAAACTGTCGCCGCATGGATTAACAAGGAGCCACTGTTCAGACGAGAGTCAAAAAGTAAGGATGCCCAGAAATGGGCAAAACAAAGCCTTTAGCGTGCCAAAACCCCTTTTAGCTTTCTGCCTACTCGGCTCGGACTAATCCTTCCCTACTAGAGAGAGTACATAAAAATCAGTAGATCCGTGTGGACTCAAAACCAGAGAGATTGCGATAGAAAAAAGTACTCTCGAGTGATCGAATGACTTAAAGAAAGCGGGTCGACGCCAGCTATAATGGTTGAAATCATCGCTCGCAGGTAACCGTTAGCGGGCTACAGTGCCTCGTAATAGTCGAATCTTGGATATAAAATAAAGAGAGCCCTCCCTTCGGTCGTCGTCGTCCCTCGCTCTGCCAAAGAAAAAGAAAAATAGGTCCATTTTTGCCCTGTATAGCTTACAAAGCCTAGGCCAGTGAAAGACGGGGGCATTTTACGACCCGACACAGGAAAAAGCGATAGGCGAGAGGGCAAAGACTGAACCTATCCCCTTAGTAAGGGAGAACGGGCACTGCCAAAGCAGCTTTCTCTTCTAGGTCTAGGAAAGAACATCGTCCTGACAGACACGACTGGATTCGATTGATTGAAAGCCTTAGCTTGAGCCTTTTATCACTATCAAATAGAAAAAGGAAAAAGCACCACAAAAGGACCCCTGACTTATTAGCGAGAGTCGAGAATTCAAACCCCCTCGGGAGAAAGAAAGTGGTGATGATTGCCATGAATGCTGCTTCCAACCAAGATATTGTTCTCCTCGATGCGGTTCTTTTCCCGCGAGTTATATTGTGCTTTCATACCCGGACTTCGCATATTACTTGGCACCTGCCTTCAACTTCAAAGACATCTCTGCAAATAGCGGAAGTAATGTGATGTCTGATCTTTATCTTGCAGACATAAGATCGGGTGAAGAAAGTGCTCAATCAGACCTTCTTTTAGGTGGCCTGCTCTCTATATCAGATAGTGGGACCTCCTTGCTCTTCTTCTTGACCCTGAAGAAAGGGCGGGTTCACTCCGTCACCTATTGGGTAAGCGGCTTTGCTCTTCTATCCCATCCTGACTCGTACCTTCAACCGACATTGTCCTGTAAGGCAAGGCTGATAGCGCCTGGAAAAAAATGCGCGGAAAAAAAAATCAATGCTTTCCCCGCCAGTGAGAGTACAGAGTAGGCTTCTTTCTTTCCGTAATCGGATATGAAGCTGCCGGTCAATCGGCCCCTTAGCTTGTGATATCGGCGATTGAAGGAGTTTCATGCTTGCTGATAGCCTGACTTTCCTATTTCCTGGGACTTTCTCCTCTTCTATAGCTTTCTGAAGCTAAAGACATTGCCATTGCCCGAATCGAATGTTATCCGCTTTCTTGGCTGAAACTGAACAGGCTGGGTGGGCACTGATAAGAAGAGTATGCCTGCAAAGCCCATTTTTTTTTTTTTTTTTTTTTCTACAGCTCCTTGATCTTTTTCGCCTGTTCTGGCTAACCCCATTCCAGTCTATTAGGCAAGGTCTGTTCGATTGAGCTTCTATTAGTCATTTTAGACAGCTCGGCAAGCAGCTGAACTCTTTTCCTCTTTCTTTTGCTTTGGATAGATCTCAAGGGCAAAGTACTCATTCCGGGCATGACTCGGAAGATGAAGAGGGGGCAGGCACTTCAGTCCAGTGCTATGGGTTCCTCATTTCCCTATGGTCGAGCGGTTTGGTTGGCCTGTGATGAAGAAGAACTTAGATGATGACAATGGAGCTAGTCACGGAGCTTAGTCATAGGTTACACTATGATCCCGATGCCTGAAAGCTCTGTTCGCCTACTGGTGATAGAAGCAATCCTCCTTCTAGGGCTGGGCTCAGATCTCTTTTGAGGCACAGTGTCTTTCAACTAAGCGCTGAGCCCCTGCGATGACTAGGTCAAGCGGCGTAACTGAAGCTTCTTGCGCCTAATTCAATTGAGCTGCTAGGCTTCCTTACCTAAGCCCTGACTCGGAAATTCAGTGGAAGACGCTAAGCCTAGGTTCATTGGCCTTTTTTCGATGTCAATGCTCTGACAGTGATTCTTTAATCTCTAAAGAGAAGGGTCGAAAGAAGAAAGTCTAGACTTTTCTCTGATTCATAGTGGGAGCTGTTTGGCTATTAGTAACTTTTTTCGCTCCTCAAGAAAGACGGCTGGGAACGGATCTTCCCCCTCTCGCGATGTGGCATTCCGTCCGCTCTTTCTTTGCATTTCTTTTGCTATCAGCGGGGAATCAAGGGCTTTCAGAGAGCTTTCCTTCTTCCTTATACCCTTTCTTGCCCTAAGAAAGACGGCTAGAAACTTCCTATTAGGAATGGCTTCTTCCTTTCAGGTTGTGTTGTTACAGACCAGACTGTTATAACAGGGCAGTGGAGACGGAGAACTAATCTCATACAGTACAGCTATGCTCGGGCAATAGCGCAGCTAAGGACTGAAAGTACTTACTTGATAGAGTAAGGAAGGTGAAGGATCGCTTAGTGACCTTTAGTCCTGCAGGTAGCGAAAGTCTGATCAAGTGACTCGTAGTTGACGGGCGAGAGACGAAAGGTGGGAACTTCGGAGTGATGTTAAGGCCCCGAAGGCCGCAAAGTGGCCCGGCGGAAGGGAAGTTGCATGAGAGGGTTACTGGGATAGCCGGACGCCATGATTCGAAGCGTCTCTCATCAACGGAACGAGAAATTTCGTTAGTAGAGTAGAATCCGCGATGACCCAGACATCGCGATAGCGGGAAGTTGGTCACCTGCAGAAGTAAACAAAAGACTGGTATGGGGTATGGTAGCTGAAAGAGTTTCGAATCAGTGTTCAAAACTGATTGAGGGCTCCCGAAGAGGCTAGTTGACTCACTATAGCTATAGTCTCAATCTGGTAACCAACCAAAGCGCATGCATGACTATGGCTGCCATTTATGCAAGCATTCTCATTCACAAGCCCAAAAAGCAAGAGCAGTCTCTTCATAGCACCCAGCACCCGGCAGTCCCTTACCTATAGCCTTAGATTTAGATTAAGGGTTAGCTTTTAAAGAAATTTTCAAAGTATATAATAAAAGGCCCTAAGAAGCCTGACTGACGACCGCTCATCCGGCTCCTCCTGCATCTGATTACTCAAAGCAACCTCAGAAAAGAACACCCGCCCAAGGCCATAACTTTCCCCTTTTTCCAGGTTCAACCTAATTATAGGGAGTAGGAGTGCACCACTGGCTTTTTCGCCTTTTGAGAAGCGGGGTTTCGGACGACTGACACCTATAATAATTCCTTTCTTCTTAACTGAATACGGGGAATGCGGAACTTTTCATCAAACACAACCTCTTGGAGGAGAAGACCCTATGCGTCTTTGACAGAGAGCCGGAATTCCATTCATTTCATAAGCCGTTTTGATCCTTTGACACAAATGTATTACTTTTTCATTTCACCGGTGAATCAACTACTAATGGTTACATAGTAAGAAAGGTTCTACCTTAGTAGCTTCGAGTAAGTAGCAAGGCAAGGCTGATGCCCCCGTATAAAACGGGCGAGAATTGGATCAAAGACCTTTTCCCCTTCCTGAGCAGCGTATATAAGGGTAAGGGGAGGGGCGATAGAGTCAAACCGTGAAATGAATCTATAAATCGGTTTTGGGTAGATAAAATTCTTCCGGTGTCGGGGGAAAGCTCAGATTGTGACTGGTCTGGTAAGGGGGATTCGTCAGCACAGGGTTACTCTTCTGCTTCTAGTACTGGTAGAGGAAATGATTTGTGCCAGCTAAGGCCTGTTCGGAAGGAAGAAGGACTCATATGTATGAGTAGCTCCATTTCTATGGTGGGTTTATGTCTGATGCGGGGGAGTCAGTTCTTGCCTTTGGTGCCATCCTATCGCCAATAAGATGGTGGAAAGCTTGTGCTTAGTCCCATCCCACTCTAGCTTAAGCTATTCTATTTGGGAAGCAACTACTTTCTTTCTTTAAGGGGATTCCAACGGATTTTCATTCTTCTTTTTTTTGTTTTCAGATGAAAAAGCGCTAATTCTCTATCGTGTTTACCTCCCTTAGCCCACTCCTACCTAGGCAGGAGGAGATAGAGGAATTTTTGTCTTTGGGCATCCTCCTCTTAGTCTTCCGGTTCTTCCGGTGAGGAGTAGGTATATCTTTACTTTATAGGTTACGGGGAAAAATTTTGGCTTTAATTTAATGACTCCTCAATGAGCTCTCAGGTAACCTAATCAAAAAGCAGACGGTCCATACAGAAGTTTAGTTTTGAGGAGCAGCAATTCTTCCCGCATCTATCAATTCCTTCAAACAAGCCCTTTTTTCGCCTTTTTCCGTAAGCCTAGAAGCAAGTCAAGCTCTTGGTCTGCTGAGAGAATCTTCCCTCTTCTCTTTTCTAATATTCTTTTTGTGCGGTAAGCTCTAAAGGTAAGTTCAAGTCGGAAACATAGGGGGGGTTCTGAAGCTTAGGAGACAGTTTCACTTTCGTTAGATTGTGCGGCAACGTGAGCCAACGTCAGCAGAAAGGAGTCGGAGTCCGGTTCCGTCAGAAGAGGACTCAGTCTCCTCACCGAGGTCTCAGTCAGAATCGTCAGAAGCTTCAGCTAGCTCATTCCCTTCACAACGTGGGCTAGTTTTATTACCCGCAATGACTACGACCGATTCATCTCCAGTCCTTTCCGTCGTACAGACAGTGAATGGCGGAAATTAGGGCAGCCTTGGCCCGTCAAAATGAGATTATAGCACAAAACAGAGAGGCGCCGAGATTGCAGCCCCCAAAACCCAATTAAATGCAGCCTATCGGCCCCCTACATCTGAAGAAATTTTGGCATAAAAAAGAGCTGAGTTGGCTGCTCTGGAAGCACTGATAGCAGCCTCAACTCCTTCAACTTCTGCACCTCCCGCTTTTCAGCCTTATGTTCCAGCTGCACAAGCAACAGCACCTCCACCTGCTCAGTCAGGTCCATATACTTCCGCACAGTTTGTCACTAAGGAAAAATTGGATGAAAAACTCCGTTTAAAAAACCCAAAGAATGCAGGAACAATCCAGCCTTATCGCAGTCCATATCCTCCATATCATGACACGGTTCCTTATCCACCAGGGTACCAAATCCCACCATTTTCTATGTTTGATGGGAGAGGTGGCCCTAAAAGACACTTATCTTATTTCATTACCATAGTATGGCAGAATGGTATGATTATACGACTAGAGAACAGATAACCAGGAAAGACAGAAAGGGAGAACCGACCGGGGCCTTGCCCTTACTTTAGCTTTAGGAAGAAATCCAGACTTTGGAGCTCAGCTTAGGGATCAGAGGCGAACCACCTAGTATGGAACACAATCAGTTCACTAAGACAATCGGAGTGAGCGGGCTATGAAGTCCACCCAGCTTTTAGGGTTTACCGAGCTTAACTCGTGGAATGGTGATTCGGAGTTAAGTTAACGGGCTTGGCTTGAAGGCGTGACCCCTTTTATTTTATTTTATTTATTTGGCGGGGTTACCGCGGTTCCTTCGACTTTATATTCGGGATAAACGGGACCCTTATTTACTCAGACTCAGATTGGTAGGCAATCAACAGTCATAACAAGGAGATTCCCCACTGACAGCCTCTATCAGATAGTACGCAGGTTTTTCTCCCGGAAAGAACTCATTTTCTAATCGAACCGGTTGTGCAATAAGATGTGCTGCTCCTCCTTCTCTTGAGAGGTCCCTCGGGAAAAGAGCAATCCATCCTTGTACCCATACAAAGACGATTGTAGAAGGATACCAGGATTATACTCAAACAATAGCAGCGGTACTCTCCGAAGTAAGCCCTGAAAATAAAGGTGCTACACTAATTGTAGTAACCAGAACAGGGCCTCGGCCCCAGATGCTATGGAAGACCTTTCCTTCCTTGCCAAGGGCAGCTGCTCGACCAAGCAACCAATTACCACCCTAAAACGTAGCCTGGGAAAAATTCCTGCTCAGATCTCAATCCTAGACTTTTTCTCTTCTACGCCGTACTTAGGCAAGCTCGGTTGTCAAGGGAAAGGCTCCAGGATTACAAGCCATGATCTAAAAAGTGATTGCCCCCCAACCCTTTTACAGTTCCAGAAGCAGAGGGAGCAGCTTCAGTAGTTCCATCTCTCTAGCCCTAGGAGTCCCGGGAAGATAGAGGCACGACAATCCGCTATGCGCAGACTGATCACACGCGGCACACATTCTATATGATCGATGATTGCAATGCGCTTCGATTTCATATACTGACTTTTTCGCTTTCTCTTTCGTAGAAAGCCCTACTTTCATAACATCCGACGCTATATATGCTAACATCATTTCATTAGAATACATCACATAATTGGCACTCGACTGAAAGTCAAAGAGAGTTAGTTACTATAGAAAGCGTTACGTTCAGATGCCCTTCATCCTACCCGAAGGAGAAAGGGAAAACGAAGAAGACAGTGTCGGGGCATCGATAATGATTTGAAGCGGCTGGCATTGAATGGTCCCCTTAGAAAAACTCTAAAAAGCTCTATACGTTCAATAGCGTAAGGCAAACAAATAAAATAAACAGGCACGCAACTCTTTCCTAACACAAAAGCTCCAAAACTCGCGATAATAAAGAAAAAGGCCTTGCTCCGCCCTCGCTTGGCTTCTTTTCACGAATTGGATTTGTATTTTCTGGACAGCGTAGAAGCAGCATATTGCTTTGAAGCAGGTTAAACTTGATTTTATCCCTATTATCCCCTTCTGGAAACATGAGGCAAGAGAAACCATATTGGCGAATTCATAAAGACGGGAGTGAAGAACTGCGCACGCATTTGTGTCACAGTAGACCTCGAGTTGGGCCGGGCCTTCCTAAATCTATGAACCTTCGCATCCCAGGGCTTCAAGTTCACATACAGGAGTTGGACTACGAGAAAGTGCCCTTCCTTCAAGTGTATAATCAAATTTGCCATAAGCACGGACATATGGCCAGCTCATGCCCGGAGAGATTAGATTGGTTGAGAAGGAAACACACCAAGGCAAAATCAGACGGCACATTCTATCTACGACGCATCGAATCAGCTAACTTTTTTTATTGCTATCCATCTACACTCTACTCTCCTACCCTCGCATCCCGGCGGCAACACTTATTCAATCATGCGCCTGTGATAAAGAATGACACAAACAAATGTGTCGATGTGCGTGTGCTTAACACAGTCGGCTAAGAAGTCCTTCCAACCCGATGTGAGATAAAAGATAGCTAGGGCGCTAGATGAGATCTGTAAATAACTTAGTGCTTTAAGGACGACGAGTCACGCCCTGTAAGGTCAGACCGTCAATCATCGGTTCAATTCTGCTCGTATCCCCTTTTTTTTCTTTGCTTGACTCTTGTGAAACGCTGAATGAGCAGCGCCGTTTGTTAGGATCTTCTTTCTCGCCGTAACCAGTAATGTAATATAATATAGAAAAATATAAGAAAGACGAGAGAGTCAGCGTAGATAGAGTGGCGTCAACTCATTGTTGTTAAGAAGATCAATCAGTAGGGGAGGTTGCGCTATGAGTGTGTGTGTGATTCCTATTCTTTTGATAAAGTGGGTTTGCCCTATTTTGCTTCTTGGCGACATGTACAAGAATTCTCCCTTACTTACGAAGCAGAGATCTTTTAATTTTAAAAAGGCTCGAGTTGAAGTCCGCGGGTTTTTGGAAACCGCTAGTTCCAGCCGCTACTCAGCTTCCATTGAATCTCTCTTCAACGATCGATCCCAACCTGAGCTTTCAAGCACGACTACTCCGATCTCCGGAGAGAATAATAGGTCTACGCGATGCTTCGGGGGCAAACGGGCGAATCCGGACGTTTTGGATGAAAGAAGCTTTGCTTCAATCTTATATGCGTAATCTTCGCTTCATGTTGCTGACGTGTCTTTTGCTTGCGATGAGTGCGTGGTGGGCCTTGCTTCCGGAACGACTGTTGACGCAACCTGTGGCTTCGTGTTCCGCAGACTACGCACAGGCGCTAAAAAAGTCACTCAGTGGCGAAGATTGTCCATCACGAAGTATATAGAGATGGTATTCATGCCTTCACCCAGGGGGCATTCCAGATAGAATCGTGGAAGCATTTACTGAGACCTGAATTAACAGTTCTTAGGCCTCTCTCTCTGTAAGCCATAGGTAAGGCAGAAGAGGTAGGAGGCGCCATCATGAGATCGCCTTTGTACTGAAATAGATGCTTTCAAGCACTACGACCCTGCTGCTACTCAACTTATTTTTTATCCCTTTTCATGTCTCGCATTGGACCTTGGGAAATCCTTTCCTTCTTTCAGGGACCAGTTGAGATGGAGATGGAATTATTTCTTAATTATTTCTTATTAATCCCCTTCCTGCTCATTCCCACATACAACTGAACTTAATCAGAAGAATTTGACTTCGGGAGAAAAGAAAGATGAACCCATCAGTCTTTATTGAAACATTTCTTAAATCTAGACCTAACTTCGGAGCTTACAAGTACCCATTCCGCAATAAGACCAGAAACGTTGCCCTTAGGATTTCCAAAAGGAAAGTTCTGTCCCTTCCGGGAATCGAAAGGGCCAACAAGTGTCTACTCACGACGGAATTTTTGTTGATCCTTCCGAAACTGAAGTTCATTTATTCTAAACTTCAGACGGTTCTTCTCCACCTGTAGAATAGAACTACGATTCTGGAGTTCAGAGTGGGCAGCTAGTAAGCCCGCCCTTTCGCGGGCCCTTTCCTGATCGCGTATACGATCCTGCTCTCGCGATCTTTCGATTTGATCCTCTGTTTCAGCAAGGATCCCCTTCACCCGCGCCATCTCCTCCGTGAGGAGTCGGCGGAGCTCCGCGTTCTCGTGGCGAAGCCGAAGATTCTCGTCCTCTAGCGCCTGTGGGTCCACCGGGGGGGCAGCCTCATCAGGAGCAGGGACATCGAAAGGTGGTTGAGTCGAGGGGGGCCCGGCCTCCAGATTTGACGCACCTTCTCCTTGAGGACGAGCTCCACTGGATTCCTGTGCGCCGATGCCAGCGTCGGTTTCTCCGTCCGAACTTCTTTGTTCGTCCCCCTGATCGTCACAAAAGGCAATGACAGGGACCCCCAAAAAAAAGAATGGAAAACAAAGGAAACAACAGGAGCAGGTAAGCAAGCAAGGGAAGACCTGTATGTGGGAAGAACAACCGAGTAAGGGAACATAGGAAGTGTAACTCACATGGAACGTAGGAAGCATAGAAACATATAACACCTCAGGAATAAACACAGGAACTCTATAAGACAGGTCCGAAGGGATATACTTACACAGGGATACTAACATACTGGAATACTTATATTGGTATATATATATATATATATTATTAGGGGAATATCAAAGTCAATCTACTACTAATATTAGTTAACGATGCCATGTCAATCTATTAAGACACTTTAACTACGGAGTACAACTTTTAGCTCCAACTCAAGAAAGCTAACTCTTAAGACTGGAACTCCAAGGTTAAGACAGGCGAGTAAGGTAACTAAGAACTCTATGCTTAGGAACACTCCGGGCGCGGAAGCTCCTATATGAAGCTAGAACTTACTCCTTATCCCTTACTCTGTATACCAACTCTACACTATAGGAACTCATACGCCCCTTACCTTACGTAGGCTGATGTATAAAGAAAATACCGAAACTATAGAAGCTCTTAACACAGGAACTCTAACTCTTAGGGAAAGGCACAGGAACCAACTCTTAGGACAACCCTAAGGACAAGTCTAACTCGTATGTATTCATAAAATAATGTATTTTGTTTCACTCTAGAACTCCTGAAGACAGGACCGAAGGGCACTCCTTAAGCTCTCATGTATTCAATCAAAGGAAGCAACAGAAGACAGGAGCATAAGGCACTAACTCACTGATATAACAGCATAAGAACATATGCAGAGTAAGTATAACTCATAGCTCTGGAACTCCTGTAAGCAACTCATAGGTAGGACCACAGGAAGAGTAACTCCTTGGTATGTTAAGACAGCAGTAAGCATATAAGACACTAACTCCTGTAAGCCTATAAAGCCTATAAGCAACCGAAGGAAAGGAACTCCTAAATCATTTGGTTGTTCGACTTGCATTCTTTCTTGGTACCCCCCCTAGGATTAGAGAAAAGAAATATATACATCCCCTATACTTCATATAAAAGAAGAAGAACAAAGCCTTTTCCACTATTTAGGGCGATCTTTAATTGAATGGGGCGGTTGATAACTAACTATTCTTTCCGCATCATCACCTTTAGTCGTTCATAGTTGACATAGGCCAACCGTGCATGCCAGAGATCTGCGGATCTCCTTCAATCAAAAACCGAGCTACATGATTGGCCGTCACTGTTGTATACGAGGCTGCCCCTATCCGGTGAAAGAATATATTGCCACAAGGATGAACTCATGGCCATTTGATGCTTTTGGATTGATTGGTCCGATGACGTCGAGGCCCCACATCTAGCAAAAGGCTAGGGAGTGGTTAGGTTAGACTATTCCATTCCTTGATGGTCCTCTCACCGATTCGGTGGCAGAGGATTTTCGAAGATTCTCGGGTCATTTTTGTAGGAGGGGTGGAAGAACAAAGGAAAGAGCGTCAATCATTCATTTTTTTGTAGGAATCAATGGGAAAATCTCAAATTGCTCAAGTGGGCTCTTCGGTGTAATTTAGTCAATAGCCTCTAAAATATCCTGTGGAATTCGTAGGAAAAGCGTAAGAATCATTAAGATTCCAGACAGAATCCGAAAATTATCTTACGGACGGCCATGTTGGTGGCAACTGCAGATGATTAGTCTGCATGTTTACTTCTAATTCTAATTGACCAACCAATTCGGATTTTACATCCTCAAGAGAATCCATAGCAATTCATTTTTTATTTTTATCCATCCCTTCCAATCCTGTACGGGTAGTGAAGAACTGAACTAGAATGCGGTTGATTGTTGACCAACAGAAAGCATGGAAGAAAGATGTATAATTACAGAAGAAGATTCAACTCGGTAAAACGCCTATGTGCCAGCCAGTCTTCTTTATCTGATAGAAGTGCCAGCTTCTAATTACTTTCATCTCGAGTCAGCTTGAGCTTCTTTGTCTACGTCATTTATCTAAGTGATGGATTCAATCTGAAGCCCTAATTAAGTAAACTTCTTCTTATGCGCGCAAGTACTTGTGTTTCTGTTCTATGAGTAGCTTAGTATGGTATGAAAAATGGAATGCTTTTCTTATCATTCTAATCTATCGGTGCTGTGATCCCAAAGCAGGATCCCCGAGCTTCTCTTCTATCTTGCGGATACACACCAAAGATTGACCATTATTCCTCATATATTATTCCTCATCTATGTCCACCCTAAATTTAAATTAGCTGGTGACGAAAGACATATTCCGATGCATTTCACTCCGCCCGCATGTGATGTTATGGACCTATAGGTAGCAGTAGTACTGGCAATTACATACGACTTTTCTTCTTCCGGGATGAAGCAAAGAGATTGAACTCCTTCCCGCAGGAGTTCCGGTGGAGGGTGAGGACCCGGATAGAGAGGGACCTATGGCAGTAGTTTAAGTCGGCCCAGTGGCGGAGCTAGCAGCAGCAAAGCCTTTTTTTTAGGGGTAGTCAATTTCCGGATCGAAGAGATTCACCCGTAGTAGATAAGGGGGCAAAGCCAGAGGCAAGGCTATAGGCGCCTCTATCTGTAATGGGGGAATTTCTTGCTCAAGCTTCTCGATCTGGGAAGGAACTACTCGCTACTACTCCATACGATGCACTATTGAAAGGCTCGACCCGGCCCGGAAGAGCGTCCAGACATTTTGAAATCGTGATCCAAAGAGAGTCCTAGTCGCCATAGTCAGAGATTTAGATGTAGTTCCGGATGATCCAGATCAAATCGATTTAGCAGTCGCGCTCTTGCCCCCGAGTATTGGTTTGGGAAGCATGTGACTTGGAATGTGCTATCCTCTCGATTGGCCAGCGAATGACGCGAGCGCGACAGGTAGAAAAATTCATGATGTGACCATGACTCCCAAACATATCGACCCGAGTTGCGGAATAAGATCTACTTTTTTTAGCAGGGAGCGAGTCGAGTAAAAAAAAAAGGCACGATCTCGAGGCAGGGGAAGTGGAAGCACAGGGTGAAATAGAATCCAAAAACCAAAAGCGAAAAGCAAGATGAAGAGGAATTCAGACCGATATAAGAGCAATAGAGTTGGCAAATCCATTGCCCGAGAAGACAGAAAGAGGTCTTTAGTTGAAGTTGAAAAAAAAAAAAAATGGAAAGAAAAACCATGAATAATAATGAATTGGTACTCTATGGAAATCCTACACCCATTGATCTAGAATTTATGCATAGTCATCCTTGTGCGTTCCCTTCCATTAATAGCTCTTCGACTCTTTCTTCAACTAGGTCGGACGCGCAAAGCGCTCCACCTGAGTTAGCCCACTTATTTAATAGCATCTGCGAAAAAAGCGCAGAGTTGCTTCGAAACAGAAATGCAGAATTACCGCCGGAGTGGAACATGGCAGATCTTATTCGCGCTGTCATGGGAAACGAAGCTGTTCAAATCCCAGGGTATCTCCAAGATACCTATTACGATGTTATTTTACGCGGACCAACTAGTTGGTTATTCGAGGAACTTTGTTACTTTCTCGATTTAATCAACTATACCCTCTAGTATGAAGGGGCTTAGATGGGTGTAAGGATATACTCTTCACCGCTTTCTTTCCTTACTTTAGTCTCATAACGGAGGGTCCACGTTAAACAGATTGGGCTCACAGAATACTTCAGGGCTGGAGTGAAGAGCCACAAAAGCACCTGTCAGGAACTGTATAAAAAGGACCGATAACTACATAGGGTCTGTCTGAGACTAACTTCCTTGAAAAGAGGGAGAAAGAGTTTATGTAGGCTGTGGCCGTTCAAAAAATGTATCGGTTGCTCGACCAAAGCCGGTCAGGTCAAAGAATCGATTATATGCCTGATATTGCCAGAAGACCGATGAGACTTACCATAAGTGAAGTACAGAAGAGCGCATATTATAAATAAATAACTTAAGATGTTCATCTCCAAGCCTAGCTTACTCTACATTATCATATGTATGGTTTCGCGGGCACGTCCAACCGTACCTTTCCACTTGCCAGTTCAAAGTCTAAAAACCGGTCAATAAGACAGATCCGGATCCTAGTGCTTTCGAGATGGTTCGATCGCTAACAAAGACAAGCATGGGAAACAGCAGACTCTCAACAAGCAACTCCAAGAGCTCAAGCCTAAAGCCTTAGTAACGCGCATCCTCATTGCTCGCGTAAAGCAAGCGTAGGCTCGAAGGCCGAAGCGCGCTAGTGCTCGTTGCATTTCCCTCCTAGTCGGGTAAAGTATTCCGCTCGTTTGCTGTCAGGAATTCAGTAGAGTGGCCGGTCGTTGAAAGAAGCAAGCCTATAGCCTTAGAAGGTGCGAACGAAATCCCAGAAAAGTCTCAATGCGGGAAAGAAAGATGCGCCATTCTTAGTTAGGGAGAGGGTATGTTCACATTGAGTATCCTCGTATGCTCAGTCGAGTGACAAACGTACCTATCCCCGACGTGGGTAACGCATCTACAAAACCATGGTGTTAACAAGGCCCTCCCTTCTCCTAAATCCCATTTTTTATTTACTTAAAATAACCGCTTGATACTTGAAAACTGGAATTTATTCCAAGAAAGTTTGGATCCCTCCGCTCCTTGCCCGTTCGTTTCACTTACTTCCGCTCCTCTCATCGAGAAAGCAATTACACATCCTGACTAAGGAGGACAGGCAATAGGTTCGTAGGAAGAGGCAAGCACACATCCGTCTCTATCATATGTGTTGGGTGAAGAGCTAAGACTATGCCTGGGCCGGGGTCAGGAAGACAGGCAGAAGGAGTAAGCAGCTTAAGCAAGAGACCTTATATAGTATAGGAAATTTCTCTTATCCAGTAAAGGCAGTAAGTTCTGTTACCCCCCAGGGGAGGCAACTCAATAGGAGCTACGATATAATCCAAATCTAGCTTTCGAATGTACCTTGCTACTCCTATACCGTTGCTGGGCGTAGGCCTGTTATTTATATTATAGAAAGTGATTCTCAAATCTGATTCTCAGGAAGCAGTACATATGGTTCAAAAGTTTATTCCACCCTTATAATGCGCTAGTTATGGATGGCCCAACAGTTGTGTAAGAGGCATTGGTAGTGCATCGTTCAGCATACGCTCATATAAGAGAATTCCCGTGCGGATTATGATTTTGTAGCAGGTAGCAAACCAGAGGGAAACTCCCCTAATTGTGGAACATCCTCCGCCAGGCATGAAATTAATGATGGTTGCTAGAATACGACGCTCTTAGTTATAATTTAGAATTTGACTTCTTGGGTTGGCAACAGAATTCATTATTTGAACGAGACAAGACAACGCTTACTTCGTTATCCTGAGAGCTGAATGATGGAAGACTCAGATGCGACTCCGTTAAGAGTCTTTTCTGCTGTAAAGTATATAGGCTGCCCTTCTTTACCAAAGGTGCTCGGATTCTGAAGATACTGTTTGATCTTATCGAAAGCTTTCTGACAATTTCCCATTCTCCTGTATTATTTGACCTCAAAAGAGATTGGGATTGTCGTATCAGCTATGTGTTGAGGGATGGAATGTACTTTTGATTTCATAGGATCGGGTGGACAGGAGGAACTATTTAAGCTTATAGAGCAAGAAACCCAGTACGAGCGGAATCGAGACCGACAAAGAATCAAATTACCGTTGGGGCTGCTGCTTAATCTTCTACTAGTACATGGATGAGGATCAAGACGGGTATGCTTAATGCAACTATTCTAAGTTTCAGGTCAATAACTAGGCCCCTTTTTTACTTCTTTTCCATCCCTGCTTGGACCTGACATTCAATTAACATTAACAAGCCTTGTCGTCCTAAGTGAGTTAGAATTCGAATTAGAATAAAATAAGAGGGAGGATTTTCTTGTGTGACACTATTTCAAGCCATAAGATAGGGAAATCTTTCCACTAATTACACGGATTGGATTTCATTTAGTACAACTAGTTCCTGCTCGAGGAATGAACTCCTAAAACCGCTGAAGATGTAAGGTGTTACATGTTGTGAGTCATCTTGACGATCAAGAAACTATAACTATATACTATGCCGGGTATGAATGCGCTTCGCCCCTTTTTATTTTTCCGTCTCTGAAGTGAGTGAAGTCAAGTTAGCGTCTGCAAAGCAATACACAAAAATCCCCGTCCTTTAGAAAGACGATAGCGATTCCCTCTTCCCTCGAACTACCCAGAAAAAGGCCATCTCACCTCGGACGACTCAGTCACATGGAAGCAGGCAACTTATTCAGTATAGTGACTAAGACCCTATACTTGAACTTGCTAAACGCACGTATTGTCGCGGAAAAGAAAGGTATTAGACCCGCTCTCAACTCGCTTTTCTTCTTCTCACGAATTGGATTCGAACCAATCTGACGTTCCTTTCTTTTCCCTTTATTATCTCGTTATTGGGTCTGTCGTCCTCCTCATTATAGTCCTCAGCATTTCATCGGAAAACATCCTGTCTTTTCACCGCTCCGTGGGTAGATTAGCAATCCCTAGTCTTCCAAGACAAAACAAAAAAGAGTATTGGACTTTTCTTTCCTCCTCATCGAGGATGATGGATCCGGGGATGGATGGAAAGAACTCCATTTTTAGCACTAAGATCGGAGGTCTCATAGATCTTCTTCAGTGCCTTCTCATTTAATGCTAACCGAGCAATAACGCTCATCAGGGTGGTTTGCTCGGGTTAGCCAAGAAAGCCTTAGCGCGCAAAGGCATAGAGCTCAAACACAGGCTTAGTAAGAAATTCAAAGAGTTCCATTAGTGGTCATCGCTCCGGGGATTCGGCTTACTCACCATCTCCGTCCACCTTTTCGGCTTAGGTTACCCACTCAAGAGACTCGGCTTAGGGCACCTGCCCTATGGTTTAAGAAGAACTTCTAAAAGGAGTTTTAAACACCGATAATAATTCATTCTAACTAGTAGCTACTCATTACACACAAGAAAGAGTGTAGGTTTCAGTTCAGTCTATGGTCTCCCCACCGAAGTCGGATATCAATAATCACTGACCCTGCCTTAGTAGAGTGAGGAGTGAACAGACTCAAATACAGTTGTCGGGGGGGCTTCGGTTTATAAGGAATTCAAATGGAAATCCTCTTTAGCAGCCTGCTGTGAGAGCTTTACTGCTGCCTTAACGCCCTTGCCTTTTTACTGATGTAAAGTAGGAAGGCCCACTTAGAGGTTTCCGAACGGTCACGCTTTATTTACTGCCTTGTCTCATTGGTAAGGAGGCTATGAGCTAAGCTATACTTGTAATCAAAGGCCGATCCCGCGGGGAACCATATAATGCTTTACTAGACTAGCTACTGTATGGCGAAAAAGAAAACTCATTAGGATGGTGAATCCAAACGCTTGCGAGAGGAAGAGTTGGAATCCCATTCTAAACGTGGCTTCAAAGCTATTCTTTCTATAGCGCTTGCTTTTCTCGGAAATTGAGCTTAGCCCTTTAACCCAGCGCTTATCGAGGGAATTGTTTCTAAGCCGACAAAGGCACTTTTTCACCTACGGACACCGCTCGCTAACCGGTTACTTTCTGTTTACCCTTCAATCGACGGGCCTTGGCTTAGTTTTAGAGGTGAGTTACACATCTATCTCACTTGTAACTACCTCTGACTGCTTTGTCGACTCTGTTGACGGAGTACCGCTCACTGCACGGCTAAGGGAACTCTGTCTTGTATGCTAAGAGAAAGTCTTCGGTACAACTCTTCTTTTCTCCGTTCACTCCTCTCCTAACGCGGGCAAGGTAAGTAAATGATTGATGGCCGGTGGACTGCTCTGCTCCTGCTTCTTCTCTGTTTTCTGCGCGGTAGGCTTGAACCCTATTGTGGTTAAAGAAAAGAGGAAGTCTCTGCCCATACTTTTCTTTTAAACTAATAGCTTAAGCTCTCAGACTAGAGCTATTCTCACTAAACCGAATCTGAAAATCGAAGACCGCTAACGGAACTCTTTATTGATTGTGTTTACAGAGCCTTAAAAAATGACTCTTTCTTTCCTCTTCTCGTGCCCTTTCCTAAGAGGGGCCACGTCCTTCACTCTACTTCTATTCTAACTGTGAAACTTCTCTTTTACGCTTACACTTCTCAAATCCCCTAACTTTGACAAGGCAACAAACAAGTAAGCTCTTAGCGCTTTTTTGGCAAAGGCTACTCGCTCGCGTCTCGGTAGAGCTGTCTTTGCTAGCTTTATTGCTGGCTTTAAACCTACCTCCTTGACTACATTCTGATAACCGCCTGGCGGCCCGCTCTGAAGTGCCTCGACGCGCCGCAGCCACTACTTTGTTTGACTCCTTTTATGCAATTTAATTATAAAAAATGGGTGTGGATATGTCCCTAGTATGGATTTTTAAGCAAACCACTCTAAAAAAAAAATAATAGTATATAGAAACTACTTCTGACATCACCACAGCCCATTTTAAAGAAAAATATCAAAGTTACGGATAGCATTGAGAATCCGTTGGTAAGGCCTGGTATCCCTCGTTCCTAATCGGGCAATCTAAAAGAAATAGCATTTCGTCGGAATCCATTTTGAATGAAAATCATCCATGAAAAAGGGCCCAGTCCCCCTATGGAGGTTGCTGCTGATCCCAGCGTCTCATGAAGGCGACTAACGCGTCGCCCGCTCTTCTTCCTGATGAAGGTTTATCGTGTCCTTGGAGTAAGGAAATGTCTCGTATCGCGTCTTGGATTGCGGTACGCCTTTCAGGGGGGGATTCCAAAAGGCGTAGCCGCTCATTGAGCGCGATTAAGTAATCTGCACGCATTCCAATACGATTATAGGAGCTTACAAAAACATCGATAGCGTGAGAGACTTCAAGCACCGATGGTGCCTGGGCCCCAATAGCTCCCTCATTATCAATGGGTTCGGGGTTTGTGTGTGCCCCTGAAGTAGAAGCACCCGTAGCATCTACACCCCCCACGTCCTCATCGCAAAAAGCCACAAGGAAAAGGTCATGGTTGATGGAATATAGGACCCAAAACAAAATGAGGATTTTTAGGAAAAAAGAAAAAATTCCTAAAAAGCGGAACGACGGACATTTTTTCTTTTTGGGAATTTGTTTTTCAATTGGCAGTGGTGAACCGTACCCGTACGGAATTATTGTCTTTCTCAGTATGATGATCTCTATTATCATCTCTATTCCCTTTATCAATTCTTCTATCCCACCTAGGTTTATGAATTTTTCTATCAATTCCATTACCTTATCCTTGCCCATGAGGTTCCAACATTTGATCCTTAATTGACCTAGGAGTTTTTCCCTTTCCCGGGCATCCTCAAAAAAAAGGTTTTTAAACACCCCAACCCCATCCCTTAGAAAGAAAAAGGTAGCCCCGAAGAAAGGAAAGAGCGAGATGGTGGTTTTTGTTGTTCCCGCGAAGCGAAGATCATTCGCCAAGCGAATGAAGTGGGTCAACCTCTTTTTTTTTTCGGCCAAACACTTTTTCTCGCTGGTCGAGCTTTCTACAAAAAAAGCGATGCGAGAACGTATTCTCTTATCTAAGCTTTTTCCCTGTGCATTCGCTCTCCCCATCGTAGATGGTTCAGCCACGCCCGGTGCCACGAAATGATTGAGAACTACGACGGGGTCGAAATGAATTTGGTTCTTTCTATTCAATAAGTATTGCATGACCGAATAATTCAAGGAGGGGCGCACTGCGGGGAGGGTCCTTTTAAGTAGATGACTCGTCGGGCCGTCGGAGCGGGACTTCTTTGGGAAAAGGAACTTGAATAACTTCGTTTTTCTGAAAGAGTCGTCATTTTTTATCAGGAAAGTTATGTCATTTACAACCCTGGCGTATTTCGGATGCTTGAAGGCCCCGCTGACCCGAAGTGATTTAGAAAGATTCTTCTTTATCGATGGTGATCGGTCATGGTATCCATAGCGTTGCTTCTTTTTCGGCCAAATCCGGATTTCGTTTTGCTTCTCCCGGTCGTCGAGCCTGGTCGACCCGACTCTTTTCCCTGCCCCCCGGCCTCTCACTTCGTTTCGTTCTTCTTCTGTATCGTCGCTTGAATGAAGACACCCGATCGGCCCGACTTTCCCGAATGTCCACCACCGGCCCTTCTCTTTTCCGGGTCTGGTTTTTTCGCGTCGTTTCAGTCGTCGTCGTGGTCGACGGGGAAGAAAGAAATGAATGAATGTTCTTTTGGGAAAATGTATAATAATACACCTACCGAGACGAAAGCCAAAGGTGAGTCTCGTAGGTGGACGTATCGAACCGAAATAAGATCTCAGATTGAGATCTTGATACACTGATTTACCATAATAATAAATAGAGTCAATGGTGACTCCGCTGTGGGAAGAGCCGTTTCTTTCTTGCTTGATAGGGGGGGCTTCCATTCACCAACAAAGACTAAAAGTGCTCTCCGAACCGTGCTGGATAGTCACCCATCACACGGCTCTCAAACCTAACCTGTGGTGGATCCCGGGAGACAAAGTCAAAGCGCTTGATCCTTTGCCCCATACTTTGAGATGCTCCTCCCCGCCGATCAAGCAGCGACGCTGCTCGTGATAGGCTTAGCTTTAAGCCGCTATCGTTCGGTTCGGATAAGTCAAGTCCCTTCGGTCGCTTCGCTCAGGTGGTCTTCCCTTATCTTCCCTAACGTTCAGAGTTGTTCTGGTTTGAGAAAGGAGCACCGGCCGAGCGCCCTGAATGAATAAGAAATGGACAACAGAGAGAATCAATGATTCTTATTCAACCGAGTTGAAGCTAGCAACATGTCGATTCCACACCGGAGGTTGGTAAGAACTGAGGGACAATGCCCCCCTAACCTAAGCGGGCCTACCTGCGAAGCAACTGGTAGTTGATCGGGCGGGGGGGCGGTTTGGTTTCGTGCAACGCCCTCGCAGCAGGAAGAGGCAGTTGTCATTTGAAAGGAAACGCCCTTTGTATAGGGTTCCAGACCTGCGCACCCTGATGAAAAAGCCCTATATATTCTATTAGTAAAGCCTAAACGTCCTTATTGAAAACTAAAGCGCTAACGAGCAAGAAAAGACCCCTTACTATAGATAGGCTAACGCGCCTTTACTAATAACATAGAAAGTAAAGGCTCTTCCCCTTTTCTACGAATCTACAACTCTCTTCTCTTTACTGAGCGAGACTCCATCCATATCCCTTCCCTACTAGTGCTAGTGGGATATTCTTAATTTTCTATTCTATCATTTGTTTGACAGCTTAAACTAGGCTCCATTTTAGATAGGTTTTCGGTCTTAATCAAAATAGGTCAGGGGCGCGTCGGAACGGTCGGTGGCTGCTTAGTCTCATCCTATAGTCTAATCTCTTTGTACTGCTTTTTTTCAAAGAAAAAAAAAAAGAAAGAAGGGGGGTCGATTTAGGCTCCTTCCCTTCCACTGCATAGCTACGCTACCTGGTACTACGAGCCCTCTGTCCCACACATCTATCCAGCTCGCGCGGTTCACCGGTTCCACCGAAAACTCTCATTTGTTGAAGCGGAGCATAGTGCGCTTTAGGCGCCGAGCGAGAAACGTCTCTTCTTTCGTTTCGGTTTATTCACTGATCTGAAACGAAGCACTTGTTTTCTTATTGATTTCAGGGGCGGCGGCGTTCTTGAATGAAGTCTATCCGACGAACCGAATTAGCACTTCTCAGATCAGGCTAGGCCTCTCCAGCTGAGCTAGGTGCCGGGGCCCTGGATGCGCTAGCGATCGGCGCATAGGGGGAGGGTGGTTGCCCGGGTTTCTCGGCCTGGTATCCTGCACCTCGCGTTCATGATATCTACATTCAACTGTGCCCCGGAGACACGGTCGAAGCACGCCCGCCCAGTGTGCTTCTTTCACGACATGCTCTGGTTCCGGGTGTTTTCCAGTGGTCTTCTAGCGTTAGAAGAAGTCGTGTCCGTCCCGAACATCTGCAACGTCCTCCCACGCTTTAAAATTCTTAAATAAAAAATATAGGACAAACTGAAGGAAAAGACTGACCCATTCGGTGACTTTCGCGGTCGCCCTCACTGAACCGACTTGAATCTGAACTACGATTCTTCTCAAGTCTTACTGAAATCGGATTTCCTTTTCGTGCCATATGCACTTAGACTTTTCTTTTTCCCCCTTTTTTTCCCGGAAAAATATCTCTTCTTACTTCAAGCTTAAAGTGTACAACCGCCTACGGACAAAGGCATTAACCGAAGCCCTCCTTTTTTTATATTATAAATAAAAAACAAAGAGGATTTTGACATAACAAATAGGAATCCAGTAAGAACTTATTCTTTAATATCTCCTCTATAGCTCCAACAGGCATAGAGGATTTATTACACTTCTATGGATCTATAATGCATGCGTGAACCTTCGATAACGAGGCTTATCACGATTCCCGAACAGAAGATCTTCTATTTACTTTACATCCCTATTATATGATATGATATTTATCATAGAAAGACTAGCTCACAACATCTACTTCTGCCACTTCGCTTGTGATCTCCTTCCACTAATCTTCCACAGCGGTAATAAGACTTGAAGATGGATTCTTTCACAGAGACCAAGAACAAGGACCCCTACAACTAAAAATAGGGTACTACTCTTTCTTTCGGTAAAATACTAGGTAAGTGATGCTGGACGTGTAACCAGGGGGAACCCCCGCCTGGAGTCGGGAAAGAAGAGGTGGAAAGAAGCTCTAACGTAGTGAAGAGGAGCGCAGGAAGCTATGGGTATAGCATACAAGCGTAGGAGTGAATAGGAGCCTATCGCTGGTTATCACTTGATCGATCTAATATAGGCAAGCTAATAAGGACCAGCACGTTACCAATCAGGTAAGAAGGAAGGTTTGTCTCCTCTTTTTTCTTCGACCTGGAAGCGAGTAGAATCTTTCCCGGGATCTCAGGAAGTGATAGCTTAGCGAGTCAAGAGAGGATAAGAAAAAGTTAGGAAGCAAGAGCTCACTCGACCAACAAAGGATGGCAGTACTTGAACCTCACATTCGCGAAAAACCTGGGAACATCACCCCCTAGCATAGCAAAGGGGAGAACCCAATCGGTCTGCATCTGCATTTAGCATTGCCTTCCCCTTTCAATGGATTGGCTGCAGTAGCGGTTCCCTCTTAAGTTAAGAAAGAAGTTCGATCCATAGTCTTTTGCCTCGTATCCTTCAAGTGTTTTCCGACAGAAAACGAAAGGCTAAGGGGGGTATGGGACTACTGACTTGACAACTGAACTGGCCTTGCCTACCTAGTGTATTGTATAGTAGGGTATAGTGGACACGAGCAAAGTTGTGAGCAGCATATTCCTAGCCTGTTCAGGCCGAAAGGGAAGGTTGATCGAAGGATTTCCATAAATCTTAAACTGATTGATCAGAGCAGTCCTACTGGATCACAAGCAAAGCTTGAGCATCTTTCTTTCCCAACGCAGCTACAAGAGATAGATATGGAAGACCCGCGGTATATAGAGCAACACTGGGGAATCAATATGAAAGGCTAAGATACCTATTCGTCAGGAAAGACTGCGTCAGTTACTCTTCTTCTCTTCAATCCGGTACCAAGACCTCTATTCTATCTGCAGGTCAGAGCCAGTCTCAATATCTGTATCCGCAGGCAGAGATCTAACTAGCAGTAAGCTCATTCCCTGTAAGTTGGTCTGGTCTATTCTTCGCTCTTAGCCTTTTCAAATTTTAATTAGAAAGATAGGTTAGCCTTGTTCAGCTTGCAAGGCAAAGAAAAATAAATTGTTATAAAAAGAATTTCCCTTTGTAGAGTTTTTCAATGTCGGCGGATCCTTAGTTTAGTAAGGAGATTTGATTTGACCCGAACCCCATTCTTCTTGTAATTCATTGGCAAATAACCCGAAAAGCCTTTTGTTTATGAATTATGAACGGAAGAAAGTGGGCAAACCCACTGAAAATTCTAAAAAAGAGTCTTTCTTATCCTTACTCTTTCTTATCTAGGCCGGGCCTTGCTCTTTGTTGGCCTCACTCTTATATCTTATAGTTATGGGTAAGCAGCCCTCTCTTCAACCACACCACATATTCTGACTTGAAATACGGAAAGTTGCACTGACTATTTGGCTTAGGCTGGCTCTTTACCGCTCTGTGGGCAGGTCAGTCTGCTGCAAACAAAGAAAGATCATTATCTGTGTCACCTCCTTCTTCGATTTCTATTTTATATATATAGAATCTTCCGAGGACCCACGACAGAGATGATTGTCCAGTCTCTTTACAGAGGCTCTGGGATTGAACTTTATAGATAGGGTTCTCACAAACATGATTCGTATTTCATGTCCTCTTACGTTACGTCAAGCCTTTACTCAATAGGGGCACGGCTTTAAGGAGGAAAGGTTCCAAGCTTTCTTTTCGGCAGTCGGTTCCAACCGGACACGGGAAAAAGGCCTCTTGCTAACAGGAGAGGTTTCTAACTAACTTCATATCTATTCGTAGATCGGGTAATCTAAAAAAGTCTGTTTTCAAGTGAATTTCTACTTTTGAAATGGACGAGAGCCTTTGCCCCAAGCCAGAGATAACTAACCAACCAATTTCCTGATCCACTTGAATTTCTACTTGACTAGTAGAGCCGGGCAGGCTACTGTTCTTGCTACGACGAAATCCTAAAAAAATGAAATCTGTTCTCGGTAGCAAGCATTGCCCGCAGCTGATCTACTACTAGCAATGACTAACTGACCAAGCTGATCCAGAAAGGAAGAGGAAGAACGCACGGAAAGATAGACCCTAAGAAAGAGAGAATAGACATGCGAGAATGGAATGCTGCACTTCAAGCTTCCTGTAATATTGTGCCATATGTACATTGGGAGTGAAAATGAAAAGAAGCTATTATGGGATCGGCTAAGAAGTTCTTTATCAATCACTTATACTTTCCTAGCTGGGTAGGGAAATCAATGCTTCACACCTTATAGGGGGGAAGCCTTTTTTAAGCTTAAGCGGAGAAAGACCGTATTCTCATGTCCTGAAAAGAGCATATTCTAGGCATCCGGTTCAATGGTTGCTGGAGTGCTCCATTGTATTCCCTGCCTGAGATCACCACTTTTATCCTAGCGATTCGATTATGAGATTTTCTAGCAAGAATAGCCTTTTTGGCCTAGCGTGTGAGATGACTGTATTACGTCTTACTTTTCGTTTTGAAACATTCTACTTTCTTTTAAACTTTCTCTGGCTAGACTGAAGACCAAGGCAAGATCAATGAAAGTCGAAAGTATATGGAACTACATCAAGAAGTCTTTTCCCTACTACCGTACCGCTTGTTTCCATAAAAAGATGAGTGAAGAGTGGGCAGGACTGGAGGAATCAGAGGAATCGGACTTTCTTCTTTTTTATTATGCGATTTCTAACCACACTCAAGAGATTCAATGGGAGCATTCACTCTCCCTCGATCGTAGAAAAAAGAATAAGCAACTGAAGACATAAGCCCCTTTCCTTTTGTCTGGGTACACAGAAAAGCCTAAGACTGAAACTCCTATTGTCACAGCTCCCGACCCAGCCCATCTGTCCCCGGAAGGTGAGAAACTCGCTGAGCGAGAATAAAGCCTATCCATGCCAGAGAGAAGACTAGCTTCATCCCCGTCCAATCCGAAACAGGATAGCTAGATCGAGCTGACCTACCTTCTTCCGGTCTTGATCGGAGGAGAAGAAGAAGCGGCAGCGGATAATAGTTGATGGGTATTAGGTCAGCAGGAAGGCAGAAGGCAAAGGAATCAAATCCACTTGTTCAGTCGGCTCGCAACAGCGAATACGCGTTTGAAAGCTTTTTCCTTGCTAAAGGAGATCAAAGCGTGACTTTCCGGTCTTGGTCCTGTACTCTTTCTTAGTCAAGTCAGGTTATTCGCTCTTTCTATCAAACCGTTATAAGGATCAAAGACAATCTGTCTTGTTCCGGGGCTAGGACTTATAGTTCCGTTTCCGTGCTCTAAGGCTTTCTTTGACTTCTAAGAGCAAGAGTTCTCATGAAATTAGGGAAGGTCGTAGATCACTTCTTTATATGCAGCGTCTTGATTGATTGATTCCCGTTTGCTTTGCTTGCCGAACTGTGCGCTTGTAGCTTTTGGTTAGCCTGTACTCGAGGGCAAGTCGCTCTAAAGGTAGACTCGGTGAAAGCTGTTAGGGCATAGGTGATTGCTTATATGAAATGTTCCGCTTCTTCCGTCTCTTCTGTTTGAGAGTCAAAGTTGCGGTGATGATTGATCAATTAACTCAGTTAGGGCCGGGCATGTTCGGTAAGCCTTTCCCTTCCCTGCTTTTCGGGTGCTGTGATGATACTATATAGAAAAGGGCTTTCGGCAGTTTAGCTCTTAAGCTAAGTGCGGGAATCAAGTCCAGTTCAAGGGGAAAGCGCTAGGTCTTTGCGTCGGTTGAAGAACCAATCCTTTACTAGCTTGGAGGCTTTTCACTCCCCTCGCCTCGCTGGTCCTCCAAATCCCCTTGAGTATTCCTTGAGAAATTCTTTGATCAGTCAATGGATCAAGGAAGGTGTTGATAGATCTTCCGTCAAGAGGTCAAAAAGAGAATTGGTTAAAAGAGTTTTCACGTTAGAATGTCAACCCTATATCCGGAGGTTTCCTGCTTAATAGTTCTAACGCCTCTCCTGTGCATCGAGCATTGGGAAGCTACTTGAAGCTCTGAGTTATCCTTTCTTCTCGGCCCTCTTCCTTTCCTAAAGCCGTGGGATTGAGTCAAAAAAAGATCCTCAAAAACAATATTTTCTTTCTGGGGAAGGGCGTCCATTACGATGAGATCGGCTTTGTCTGGCTGTGTAATGGGTCTTAGCTGGCCAGGTTTGTTTGGTTTGGGAATCCAAGAACGGTACATTGAGGAAAACTGAAAGGTAGAGTTCAAGAGTGCCTTTCTTACTTCTTTTAATTTCCCTTCGGGCGTTAGTTCTTTAGAAATGGACTTCGTCTCCCAAAGAAAATCCACTATTTTGACGAACTTATCCATCAAATCTTTCTTCTTAAGACTACTTTCTTCTTCCCTTTGAAGAGTCAACAAGTCTTTATCGTTCTTTCCCATGGAAAGCTTATTCTTATTCCTCTCCTCCTCTTCTTCCCTATTGATCAAAAGCTATGGTTAACTCAGCTCTGACCGAGACTATAGTTCCCCTAGGAATGCACCTCGAATTATCCCATTGAGTTGTGAGTTCGTTCCAGTGGACTATAGAAAGATGCATAGCAGCGCCTTATGAGGGACCTTATTATGGGCTTCTTAGTTGCTTTGCTTATGCCAGCTTTCTTTGGTAGGTTTGGTTGCTTCTTTCGGCTTGTACGCTCTGTCATAGGCTTGCTTCCCTCTAAACAGGTCTTTCATAGATAAGGGTAAGGGTATAGTCTCACTCCTTCTATCGAGGGGTTTTCCCTCTCTTTGAATTTAGCTTTCTGCTTCAAGTACGCCAGCGATGGAAATCTTTCTCGACTCACAGATAAGGGATGTATGATTCCCGAACCTTAACAAAAAGGATTGAGCTCCGCCTAACCGGGGCTAGGCTAGTTTCAGTGTTTGGGTCCTGACTTGATGGGATGGGAGTCACAAGGCTTTTAAAGAAGGCCGAGGAGCGGGGTTGAACGAGATTCGTTTTGGTTTTTATGCTTTGACCTTGCTCATATATCACGGCAGAGTCTAACTCCTTATGTCTCGGAAAGACAGATGTGCTTTCTGATACACTGGACTAAGGTTACTAACCCACAGGACCAGAGATGAGACAGATACTGAGACAACGATTTGTCGAAGACACTGTGCCCGAATCAAGGAAAGCAACTGTGCCTGAGAAGAAAGAGATATTGATTATGAAAGCCTTTAAGAGATAGGGAGTGCCACAAGCCTAGGTCCCCCGACAGAGAGTATGGATCACTATGTCTCAAAAATGCGTCTTGCTTAGGTTGAAGCAAATGCCAGTATAGTTGCTGTTCTTATGCCGCTATTAGTAGATCAAACGCTCTTCTTTCTCTGATCTTTCGGAGCCTTAGTCGAGTCAGATCTGCACCGCAGGTTAATCTCTCGTTTTTGGAGCTTTACTTTACTAATAAGGGGTCGCTGCCCCTATATGCTTCAAGCTTATGGACACTTCAAGCTCGTACCTTCGCATCTTGCCTTTAGGTTTTATCGACTAATGATCCACCGCCTGGGTCAGAGGAATCCCACGGTTGACGATTCGGAAATAGAACGAATAATAAGTCTAAAAAGCGACATTCTTACCAGAATGTACGAATTAGACCAAAACCCCTTCTGGACTGCCCATCGAAACAGACTGATTCGAGACTACATACTACCGCCCAGGGGCGGGGAGTATCGAATTCATGTCTTACAATCGAAATTGGACTCTTTATTTGGGGAAAATCCCACCAACTCGTTCATATATCACCAGCTGAATAGAGTGCGGGATTCCTTCTTGAGAGATGGACGATTTCAAGGCCCTCTTGGGAACTGAAAGTTCCTATAGTATAGAGTTGGTCTGTTTCGATTCTTCCTTCTTTGGGTTATTAATAAATACCTCTGACGCGGTTGAGGGGCAGCTGATCGAAAGGAAAGCGGGTAGACCGTGATTATTGGGGGAGTTCGGACCACACCTCATGGGCGCCCGGGCCGACCGACAGGCTAAGGGCAAAAGAATCCGTTTCGTTTCAAAGAAAGCGGAAACCTAGGCCCAAAAAGAAAGGGAGGGAGAGAGAGAGATCTCTCGTTAGGTCTGGGGTCTTGTCGGTCCGGAGGGAGGGGGAGGGCCCATGTGAAAGAGATTGGGCTCACAGAATACTTCAGGGCTGGAGTGAAGAGCCACAAGAGCACCTGTCAGGAACTGTATAAAAAGGGACAGAGAACTACATAGGGTCTGAGACTAACTTCCTTGAAAAGAGGGAGAAAAGTTATGTAGGCTGTGGCCGTTCAAGAAATGTAGCGGTTGCTCGACCAAAGCCGGTCAAAGAATGCAGCGATGGGACTCGCCATACGTAACCGGCGAGCCCCGAGCGGACTAGAATGATGTGTTGGAAGGGAGCAGCTTTAGACTATCTAACTAAAAGGACGGACTGCAGACAGGAGGGACGTCCAGTCCAGCCAGCGGTAAAGGCAGCATCTAGCGTTCGCAAGAAGCGGAAGAACTGATGTCACACGAGAAGATCTTATTTGGGTCATCGAAGCGCTCAAAGATCCCGGTAATACCGGGCGCGAGTTGTATCTAAAGGCTAATAGGCTTTTGCTATTAGATGACAGTAGGTATAATAGACCATCGAGGTACTAAATTAGACTTTCTTCCACTTTCTTTCTGTACTACGCCAGGGGACCTCCACCCTGTAAGAATTACGACCAACAAAGAAACTCGAGCCTCGGAGTCTAAAGAGGAAACCCTATCGCCCGAGAAGAGAGGGTTTCACAAATGTTGGGCAACAAACCTTTCTTCGTCCTTCTTGACTTCCTTGACAAGCTGCAAGGCGGATAAAGTGGGCACACTCTTTTTTACATTAAGACTTGGAATCATAACCGAAAGCGCTACGGCTAGGGCGAATGGTTCTAGAAAAGGAACCCCAAGCCACATTCATTCGATCTTTAAACCAACTGAAGGACTCGACGACTGGGTTACTTCGGAACATACTCTAGGAAAAAGGCTAATAGCTACCTCTCCACCTCCGTTTGAGGAAGGAGGAATCAGCAAAGAAAAGAAAAAGAAGGAGTTGCGCCCGACCGCAGCATTATGGTATGGCTCTGGCATGGAACAACCTCCCTTACTCCATAGGACACGATAAGGTTGAGCTTACAGAGCCCGGCCATCTTCTCCCGATTTGCCTGGTGGCCGAAAAATGCATGATCCCACCTGTCTGATTGTTATGAGATTTTCGTGACTTCCCTTTATTTAACTAGTATAGCTCTAACACTTTCCTAAAAAGCTCCCCGTCACCAAAGCAAAGACAGAAGAGTCATAAGGAAACATAGGGCTTATGTGGATACCTGTTGGATTAACGGCCTAGACCGAAGAAAATTACAAGTAAAGCAGGTCTGGTGTGAAACTTGGGCGTCTAAGTAAGTGAAGTTGTGCTAACCGGTCCTATCCTAGATCCAACCGAGTTTGGAACGAGCTAAAGTGGATTGATCCGGTCGACGTGGCTAAGCTGAAAAAAAGAAAGGAGTCCTATATCTTCTATACTGTACTGATGGCTCATTTTGGCTCACTTCCTCGATATGGGATCGAAAATAGTCACTACTAAGATTTATTAGAGAGGTAGCGGGCTAGCTGTACAAGCAATTCGACCTCTTAAAGGGGGATGGGGTTTCCATCTACTTCTATAGAGGTATAGGGCAGCCCAGAAGCAAGATTCTAGGCAAGCTTAAGTATGGGTCTAACCATTTAGAGATAGAGACTAAGTTGAGCCAAGCAAGGCTTTGCTAAGAAAGCAGTCTCATGTTTTGAATAATCAGTTGGTCTCAGGTAGCCCAATTCTCCTTTCGGACTACGGGATTCGGGTTGGATATGGTGATAAGCCAAGCCTAAAACTCCCGTCGCTTAACCCGGTGAAGAAGAGCTTCCAATCGAATATGCTTCACACACCCAAGTCAAAGTGAAGGGCTACGAGTGGCGATTTCTAGGGAGATGAAAGCTGTGGCGCAGCTAGCCTAGACTAAAGCTAGCTGCGGCTTCTTCTATAGCAAGTGCCGAGCAGGAATCACTGCTTATTCGACCGGTGGGTGGGGGGAAAGATGAAAGAAATTGAGACGCATCGGAGCCTTCCCTATCGGCGCATTCTGGAAGCAATCTATTCTTATGATCTTTCTGTTGACAAAAAAGCTTAAAGAAAGATGGAATTTGAATGGAGTTGGGCTAGTGTGGGCTAGAGGGGAGGACCCCAAAGTACCTGTTGTCATACCAAACAAAGGGAGGAGCCACTATTCCTCACTGCGGTATTGACTCTTGAAATACAGGGTAACCAGTAGAAAGAAAGTGGTTTCAAGGAATTCTTGTACCAGTCAACGAAAGACTAGGAGAAGAACATGAAGAAAACATATTACCAACAGAAGAAAGCGAATGTACGAGAGTCGCTTTCCTCTGGCAGCACGATGCCAATTCTGCCTCAAAACCAGAAGATAGTGGTGGTTCCTTACCGTTATAGAAGAGCTGAATTGCGCGGGGACGAAGGCCCTTAGGCCAGAGTCCATGGTATGTGTATCTTTTTTATAGTTGAGGGGGGACAAGGCAGCTTACGGTGAGGAGGGAAATACAATACATACACCCCATTTCGACCTCGACCTGTGTCATATCATAAAAGTCCTTCTCGTTCCATATATACTGAGTTAGCTCGGGAGATATGGAAAAAGCCCCCCAAAGGAAAGTCCCTTTCGCTCTAAGGATGCCGGCCCGCATTTTCACGGCTGAATCTTTCTCTTCATGGATGCTCCGCGTGTGGTCCTTGATGCTTTAAGCTTCCCAGGCCTTCTTCGCGTTCTTTCGGTTCCACCGGATTTTAAGACTCCCGTAGGTTAGTTTACCGATTTCCCGAATCTGACTCTTTGGTTTCGTTCATTCGATTTAGCCCATAAAGTCACCAAAAGGATGTCGCTTCTGAAGAGGAGGCGGAAAGCCGTAGAAGAGATAGCAAGGACCAGGTACAGGGCACATCAGGGACTCTCCCTCGCCTTGGAACCACCTTAGTCTTTTTGGGGATCAAGATCTTTGTGACTCTGCAGAACTTAACTTTTCTTAGAGGATCAGCACGGCACATTATTCGGATTCGGAGGTTTAGGTTTCAGACTTTTGGAGAGACATCTTTTGTTAGGAAAGCCTTCTATCGGGGGCTCAAAGTGGTAAGTTCAGCGTTCGAGCCGATCCCCTAATAGAGGTGTGTGTGTTCCTAAGAACTCACGATCTACTATTTGCTTGGTCAAGTAGGGCCTTCTTGGTTGTGGTGGTTCGAATCCAATTCGTGAGAAGAGTCCAAGAGAGAAACTATAACAGTCAAAAGGCCTTCGGTTAACTATATCTGCTTCTATTTATTAGAAATACTAAAGGAATGGGGAAACCCTGATCAAGAAGAGGCTAAAGATTTAGGGATACCTTACGAGTACATGGGCAAGAAGCAAGTTTGTTTGCGAGCAGATTCTGACAATCCAGTCTATGAGAAGTCGAGATCGGCTTACTCAATTCTTATAGCGGAGTGAGTGATGGAGCGACCCAAAACAAACGAAGAAGGAAATATCACAGAAGAAAAGCTTACCTGCGGAGGGTATCAAACTCCTGTCGAAAAAACAGCCCCTGGTGGTGCATATCGTGGTCCCAGAAGCGGTACGACCACCTCATCCCTCTAGGGAAGCCCATAGCTTAAAGCAGAACTTACAAGCTTCTCACTGACCTCCGTGGGAAAGCTAAGTGCCCCTATTTAGTAGGGCGCCCTCTCTTTACGCGAATCGGGTATTACCGGCCGATGGCGAATAAGTCCTCACAACAAAGGTTAGGTGCTTGAGATCATAACTGCTTACAGCAGCGCTCCTGGCGCGAGACTCTTTCGCCTAGAATGAATTCGGTAAGGAAAGGAAGGGTAGAGCCTCATGGTCAATTGAATAAGCACTTCCCTCAGAATTCTTGAATTCGAAATAAGAGGCTTTGCCTTGGTCTTTATTGCGCACTAGTCGGGCGGTGTGAATGAGAAAGTGTTAAGTGAGTTTTTATGGAATAGATGATTTGCCGCATCGTTGAATAGCAACACCTTTCTTATTACAGCAAACTACTAATTAAGTAAGAGAGAGAAGAGAGAGCTTTCGCGGCTCAGAGAAACATAAGGCCAAGATGGGTGATGAAAGGAGTCTTTCTGCCTTTCTTTTCTAACTACGCTCCTTTCTTCAAGCAAGATCTATTTGGCTACGGCTTTCTGTTGTTCTTTTCAGTACGTACAGTGAACAAGAGATCATCAGCTACTTTAAGAACCTTATCCGAGTTAGAGCAAAAGAGTTTTCCAAAGCCCACGGGCGGAGGCGCCCTCAACAAGAATAATCGCTTCTTATGTGACTCGACACTCCCTCTTCTAGTAAAAACCTACCAAAAAAGGATACGCAAAAAGGCCCGAGAAAGTCCATCAATAGGCAATCACACATCAACCCCACAAAAATGGCTTTTTTTTTTTAAGTATGAGTTGAGAGTCAAAGGAATAGCTCCAGAAGGCGCATTCCTGCCCGCTTTCAAAGCTTTCTTTTAGAGTGCCTACTTGATTAGAGCCTTTGCGCCTTTCCTAGTTCTAAGCTTGCAGCTCAACTCAAGAGCAAGGTAACGCGCGCTCTTTCGTTCATTAGCTAGGGCTTTGCGCGCTCATGTCCCTCTCTTTCTGAGAGATGAATTGAAGAGGCACCATCCATCCAACAAGCAGGCTAGAGTCTCGGACGGCCACCCTGCGAGAAGGTTTAAGAATCCTTAGAGCTTCCTGCTATCTCTTCCCTCTGACGAAGAAGTTAAAAGAAGAGACTAAGTAGCATCCATTGCCTGGCCTATGATATTATGATATATGGATCACCTTTCGAAGTCGACAAAGGTTAGTTCATCACATAAGTACGCTCTCGAATGATCAACCTCTTTCGTCAGGTGTAACACATTCAATCAAGGTCAAAGTTTCCTCATTATTGCTTGACTGAACCCTCCAGTCACGATCAACAGAGAGAGATTCATGGTCGGGGAGGAGAAGGCTTTCTCCGTTGAACAAAATCCTTCTTCTTTAAAGGGGATCATCTACCTCTTGCGAGCGCTTCGGTTCAAAATAAAGAGCCTTTTATTTTAGACACACTCATCACAGGCTTTGGACGAGAAGTTGGAGTCCAATCCTTCTTTGAATAAGGATACACCGGATCCTGGGGGAACCTCACAAAGTTTGATGGAAATGCTGCTCACCTAGATGCCGTGCTGGTGCATATGTTCCACGTGCTTCTACTGGCCAAACCAACCCTAACTCGTTTTGCTTTCATGTACACGTGTTACCTCTTCCCTACAACCCATGACATGCCCTGCTTTCTATGCCATGCTTCCTCAAATACTGGAACTGGGCCCTTACTATAAACCAACCTCACAGATCCCACTCAATCTTTTACACCGATGTATCGTACTCTCTCGACCAGGTCATCATAAGAAAATACTGCTAAATCTTTCCAAAGTGAGAGAAGGAGGGAAGGCGCGCTACAACTAACATAACAGCCAGCTGAAAAACGCTAGCTAGCTAGGCTAGCGCGCAATGGCTTTCTCTGATAGGGGCTCGCTTCTTCAAGCTCCGCCCAACCTATACAAGGTGCTGCTCGCTTTCTCTCAGCCACTAGTGGCTTATGTAGTGGTCGGCATTCCTACGTGCTCCTCGCCCCCCTACTTAAGAATCCAAAGGTCACCTTTGGATGTTGTCGTGACGCTTTGGTTACGAAGGTTACCGGGGTCTAGGTTTATGGATGGATTCGGTCACCTCAAACTCAATCAATATCAACAACATGTCGTGACCGGTTAGGCTTGGTTGATTTTGTCAGAAAAGAAAGTGGGTTTCGGGGGTTCATTGATTAGTACACCTCCGGTGCTGGTAAGGTCGGGACCGTGGTCGTCCGTCTCCGGTTTGCCGGCCGATAAGATCTCTGAGATTGACCAGCCAGCTGGGTTGGTTTGGCTATTCCTTTCTATTGAAAAGGAGTCAGCTGTCTGCGCGAGTCACCTTCTTCTAGGCTCCGCTGGACGACACGGCATTCTCGTTCAAATATAGGCCGGTCGTACTTGTGATGGTTCCCAAGGATCCAATATGACTACTTAGGTCTACGTTGCCGCGATATTGTTCTATGGAAGCGGGCGGGCTGTTAGAAGTTCGGCCCGGTTTTTTTTGGTGTCGTAGGGGAGGGATTGACCTTTCTAACGCATATTCAGTCGTACCGGCATGGCCCCACTGATTTGTTTTCGATCGGAGCATCAAGCAGCGCAACCCGGTTCTACTTGACTAAGCCCCGTGCTCGTCCAAGGAGGGAGTTTGCTTTACCCAACTCTCTTTTTGATAACAAGGCAGAAACCCCCGACCCGACATTCATTAGTTTCGAATGAAGAATGAAGAGTGCCCTGCCCCAGCAAGCACCTACTCCTATCAAAACAAAATGAAAAGCTTGATTTTACTAAACAAGCAAGAAAAGCCCTATATATTCTATTAGTAAAGCCTAAACGCCCTTGTTGCTAAAGGTAAGGCCGGCTTTCGAGCTGTAGCTTTACCAACGATAGGGGCCTTCATTATTATTAGTAAGATAGGTTGTTTGAGCGCATTTTTCCCCTTTCTATTAGTAAGGTTGTCAAAAGGCTTTCCGATTGTTTGATTGCAGGGGCATCTATAGTAAGGGGCCTTTTCAATAAGGCTCGCGCTAGGCGCTCACCTTTTTTGGCTTTTCAAAAATAGAATATTTTGAAGTTGGTAAAGACCCACCCCTTGTTTCAGTCAGAATGAGTCCCCGGGACCCCGGGACATTGGCTTCCGCCAACAGTGGACTATTAAGGATCACATCCCGCGCATATTCTACATTATAGCCTGCAACTAATTCAGCTTCCGCTTCTGGGAGATCAAACGGAGCTCGATTAGTTTCTGCTAGACAAGAAATGAGGAACATAACCAATACAGGAAACAAGGGAATACCAGACCATATCTGCTTTTGCGCCATGACAATCTCACTCGAATTACGGGGACCTACACATATTAGTACAGTATACCGGGGTCCCCGGCCAGAACCACACGTGCAAGTTTCCCTGCATGTAGCTCGTCCGTGCTTTCCGAGGCGCTGCCTGTGACTCAGCATGAGGCGGAACTGCACACTCTCGTGTTCAGAGCATTGTCCGAGTGAGTAGGCAGCGCTCCTCCTCCTTCTCCTTCGTAACCTTCATCGTTGTTGGTCCTTCTTTCACTAATGATCTAATGATCTCACCCCTACCAAGCCAAGCTTTCTTGAGGAGGCTGGGCTGGTTCCTTTTCGGAAAACCGCCTTTTTTTTATACTAAAAGCTGCCATGCACGACCAAATAGGAATGCTTTCAGCGCCCCTCTCTAGAGAAGAAGCAAAAAAAACGCGCCATCACCTACAGCCCTCTCCTCTGCCGGGGACTTCCATGAAATGAAAACGGGCGGCATCGTCGTATGCTCGACATTAGTTGCCCTGGTTTATATCCCGGAGTACTCCTATGGCCGATCTGTCACCCAACCTACTTAAACAACCTAAAGGCTTGGCCCCGTCCAGTTTGGAGAATGACCCTTATGGCATGGCTTAGTCAGTTATTCTCGCAGTTCAGATAAGATTCGGACCGCCACTTTTCTTTTCTGAAAGCATGGTTCTTGCCTCCCTCTCTCCTCCCTCCTTGGAGCTCGTCCATTGGGTGATCCCTTGCTCTCACGTTCGAGTGTTTGCTCGTCGTTTAGGCCAGTGAGTGATATTTCTGCTCATTGCAGTCATCTCCGGGGTTCTTCGCACCTGGATAGTACCAGGACCCTTGTGCCCCGGCCCTTGATCAGATAAAGCTGCCCGCCCGAAACCCACCCTATGACCCACAACAAAAAATGAGCCTTGCGACGAGACGCGGACATTCCCCATGCTGCGGTTCCCTCCGGTCCGTTCCCGGGTTGGGTTAGGGGAACATCCGAGCGATTGCCTTCGCGGATCCAAACGCGCTCACAAGGCGCACAATAAGAATAAGACCAATAGAGACTTCATAAGAGACCATTTGAGCTGCAGATCGTAATGCTCCTAGAAAGGCATATTTTGAATATAGAGGAGTTTAAGTTCCCGACAACCAACGAGTTGATCATACCCTTCTATGAACCGTACGAGCACGTCCTTTGTCACCCCCCACCGCGCTTACGGCTCTATACCCCAACCCAACTTGCTCCGGCCCCGGGTCTGTCGTCCTCCTCATTATAGTCCTCAGCATTTCATCGGAAAACATCCTGTCTTTTCACCGCTCCGTGGGTAGTCCTATGCATAGTCAGTATTATAGCCCGTCCATGTATCATCTTATACTTTTTTGCGGTATATCAATTTAGGGTAGTGGCAATCCATGTTGCCGACGGAACTCCTCGTTTATAAAATGTGAATAAAATCGTCTGTATATGTTGGAAGTTCTACCATGCTGATTTATTGTCCTCAAAAAAGAGGAAAGTCGTTCATCCATTTCTCTTCTTTGCTCTTCGGATCGAAGATCTAAAGTATCAACTTCCCCCTCTAAAAAATCATATGCTTCCTTCCTTATATTATTATATGGAGAGAGTTCCATAATTCGTGCTAGATTATCCTCCGAGATTCAATTCGAAAAAAGACTTTCTTGTAAGAGCGCCTTTTTCTCTAAAATAAGTATCTCTCGATACTCCATGTCCATAGCGGACCGGAGATGATCGACACTTACGGCTTGATCAAAATGCGCTCTTACAATGGTTTCATACTCCCCCGGCCGCGTTTGTGGTGGAAGATTGTAATATTGAGCGTTCTCCAGACCTCTTATCCTCTCGAATATCGTTCGTTCATAATCCGCGGCATAAATCTGCCTGAACGTATTTAGAGATTCGGAACTCGAAGAGGATTCTAAAGCAGGAAGACTGTTTCCACCCTCACTCGAGTCCGAAGAAAAGCAAAAAACCAAAGAAACTCCTAGCAAAGTCGAAATCATCTCGGATAGGAAAGAGCGTAAGATAAAAGCCAAAATCACTAACAAAAAATGGATTAGCAACAAAAGAATCCAATTCTTTTTTTTATTTATTTCTAGTTGCATCCGATATAAAATAATGAAACTTATTAATAGAATTACTATAAGAAAGATCCATTCTGCGGCGATTTTTTCTGTTCCTAGAAATCCTATGCTAACAAGTGTAAGCAAAGATACTATTAGGTTTTTAATGAAAATGAATTTTATCCTTTTTTGGCTTTGTCTCATTGTCTATCTCGTAATTATTCGATTCCGTCCGAATTAGCTCCTCCTGTTCCTCCTTCTCCTTCGTAACCTTCATCGTCGTTGGTCCTTCTGCACTGCTCTTGATACGTCACCGTACCTTTTCAATGAAATCTGTGCCTTCGTTGAAAAAGTCTTTTTCGCGAGCCTAACGAGGCTGCGGGGCTGTGCATTTCAGCCCATCACATCAAGGTGACAGGATTCGAACCTATGGCCCTCTGTACCCAAAACAGATGCGCTGACCAGACTGCGCTACACCTCGTCTCACCCCCCGAAGCATATAGATCCGCCCGATCGATGAACACTCGAACCGAACTCGCCCATCCTTTTGGGCACAGGGGGGCGAGAACCAATCCGAGTAATCAACCGCTTTTTTTATTTTTGAATCTGCCTCCCGCACTATACGGCTTTTTGCCTTCTTCTTTCACTTGAATTTCAAAATCCGGCTCGCTCTCGGCTACGTGTCCTTTGGACCCTTCGCCCGCTTAGAAGTGGATTCGAACCACTGACACAAGGATTTTCAGTCCTTTGCTCTAACCAGCTGAGCTACCTGAACCACTTTCCTAAAGTAAGTTTTCTTCATCGAATAGCGCCCTACCTTACCACTTTACTAGTAAGGGAAAAGCCCCTTACTAATATGTTAGGGCTTTTTTCGCTTGTTCGTCAAGCTTTCGAGCAGCTCTTTCAACTGCCACCTAATCTCCCAACATGCTCAAGAACCGAGAGCCGTCCAGGGACTGGACGGCCGGAGGAAATAGAAAGAAGATAGGCCGGTCAAACAAAAACAACGCGCAACGGGCTCTCCGCTCCGTCTCACTAAGTAGTGCTATTCTGTCCTCCGGGGGACTCCACCAAGAGGTTCTTTCTTTCACGTAATTTCGCCTGCCCGTTAGACTTCCGTGCCGGAGGAAATGGGATTCGAACCCATGATACAATTTTATTGTATGTCGATTTAGCAAACCAATGCCTTAAGCCACTCAGCCATCCCTCCAAGTTGTTGATCGAAATTTGATGCGCGCCCGAAGGGCTATCTGATCCGCGTAAGCCGTAGCGCGCTAGCGCGCGAACTCTTCCTCTATGAGCGAGACTCTATCCAGACCCCCCCAGCATCCAAGCCATCAAAATCAGCGGGCGAGGCCCATGAAGACCCCACCACTGAATGATGAACTTTGCGCCTCCGACCCAGACGAATTGAATTCATATCTCTTTCGTCTGGTCGCCGGACTGTTCTTCTTCTATTACATTACATTACGGAGAAGTCCATTCTCGTCATGATCGATCCGCGTCCTACCGTAGTGCCCGGAGAACCTTAGCAAGGCTTACTAAGGCGAAGGAATGCTTCGTTGATTGCACGAGCTAGCCTGCAAGCAAGCCCCTTACTCACCTCTCTCTCTATAAAAAAAGCTCTCTCCGGAAAGCTTTCAAGCCCCTTTACTTGATGAATTGAATCGCTCAGCGCAACAAACAAATAGCTTAGCTAGAAAAAAAAAAGCATTTTTAAATATATGAAAGTGAAATCCGCCCTGCCCTGTATGGATAGTATGGTATGGCGGACTCGGTCAAGGTTAAGTTGATAGCCAGAGGAATGCGAGCCTGGCAGTCAGTCTGTTCAACCATGAACTCAGTACTGCAACCCCCCCTCTCACTCGGCGTCTAGCATTTCTATCGGATAGCTATCTCACTCCCATTCCTGCTCCTTCTTTCCTTCGTCGGCCCGACATTTTAGTAGGCGATCAAATCCCTGTTCGCTTTCTTGGTTCGCTCTGCCGATTATTAGGGGCCAGTCTTCTCCTCTTTTTTAGTTTAATTCACCACTCCGTAGGCTGAAATTGTTGGATGCTAAGGAAGCCTATCGAGGAAAAGACCCTATTTGATTTGATCGTTCAAACCGAGCTTGACTACGGATGATAAGCCAATTAAGTTATCGGCGAGGGAACAAGTGCAGCCAAGGCCAAGACCTGAAGGAGTACTACCACTCGCGATGAAAGAAGAAAAGATGCGAGCCGGAAGGACGACGAGAGATGATCGCTCGGAGGAGGTAGCGGCACTAATTAAACGGGAGAGCCTTGGAAAGGGGGACCGGGGCCAAGCTGAGCTTATAAGGGTATGCGGCATGGTTAAATAAATAAAGGAGAGCATTCAACTCGTGTGTTTGGCGTGGATCATAGAGGCGGATTTTTCGTGGGATGGATTCACAAAGGTTCTTATGACCTTGCCCGGGAGTAGTATGCTTAGCGTGGGAAAGATTACGGCGAAGGTAGGAAATCGATCGGAGGCTAGGGAGCGGATAAATTCCCTTGACCCGATCAATTCCTTCAGTTTTTCAAATTGCTAAACAAGATCGGATGACGTCGAAACGGAAGGAAGCAAGAAATTCATCCTACTTTTTGTTCTCAAAGGCGGGCGCTTAGAGTTAGAGTACAGCTGCGTAAAAACCAAACCTCTAATCTTCGCCCATTAATTTAGACCGGCCACTGACTTATCGAACGCTTTTCAGACAGAAGTCGTCATTTTTATGTTTAGAGGTCGTTCTGCAAGGTACCGAAGTCATTCGATCGGGGAGAAAGCACACACGATCTATATATAGATGAATAATACCAGTTGAGTCGGATGGTGCTAGTCTTCTCGCTTACGGAAAAAGGGGCTCCCACATCAGAAAGAAGAGAGGCACCTAAACCAGCCACAGACGCATTAGCAGTTCGCGTGGAATCAGATTAAACCAAGGTCAAGGAAGACTGAGGTGACCAAATCGAGGACGATGAGCTATTCAATTCAGACGAAGAATTTGACACAGGTTCAGCAAGGACGGGCTTTTCATCCCAAAGAAGAAGAGCTAGAGGTGAGTGAGCCTACGAACGACCACCGCTTATCCTTTCCTACCCACCGCCCATAGAAGCGAGAGAGACCAGCTATTCATCGGCGGATTACTCCACCGGGATATCAGATGTTGAATAATTGCCCGCTCTTGGTCCGTCTACGAAGGGGTAAGAAAGGAGAGCAAAGCAGACTTCCCCGATTAGTACTATCAGACTCGATGCGAAAAGGCAAGGGGATCTTGGAAGAGTTTTTTAGGATTCTTAAACCCGAAAGCATTGATTGAATGGCTTGGTCGAGGACAGGTAGTTTATAGGCCTGAAAGAGATCTTTGCAAAAGCAAATCCCCTTACCTTCCCACTACCCTTTCTATTCGTAGAGAGGTTACACGACACCAGGCTTATAAGACTTCTCCTTAAAAGAATTAGGTATATGTCTTCCTGGCTTCAAGAGCTGCCTTGACAGCTTTTAGCTTCTGAGTGATACATAGATATGTGTTTGGCAAAGTGAAGCAAGCATCAATAAGTAGAAAGCAATACATGTAAAACTATCTCAACAAGAGCAAGCCGTTAGCGCACTAGCCTTAGGTGTCGAATACGGCCACTCATCCGCTTCCTAGCCGGAAAAGAAGGACTTTCAGGCTTAGAGCCAGGAAGAGCAAGAGTACCGCCCGAGAAGAACTACCAGAGCAAGAAGGATGGAATTCATGAACTTACCGCTCGCATGTGATAGAGAAAGGTACTTGGAGATCTTTCTAGGTTCCTAAATGCGGGGGTCTCATGCATTCAAAATAGCTGAAAAGTGGCAACTTGGATGTTTGAAAGACCGCCAGATTCGCTCGGTTTTTTGAAGGTAAAAATGGTTAAGTAAAAAGATCAAACTGGAAAAGATAAAGATAAAGGTTTGTTCAAGTCTGACTCTTGTTGCTATTATTTTTTTATTGTGTAGCCATTGCCACTTGGAAAATTCACACTTATAAGAAGGATTTGACCCAACCCGAGAACGGAAAGAAATTTTTCTCTGAATCTCCACTGCCTCTCAAAAGCAAAGAGCTTTCTTAGACTAACGGAATCTGCCATGCAATGCACAAAAAAAAGAGCTTAAAAAGTACTTAGAGCTTTCTATTTCCAAAAAAAGCCTCTATATGGACAGCTCCCACACTAGACCTGAAAGTCGAAAGAAGAAAAGGAATTCTATACGTGATGAAAAAGAGAAGGAAAGTACTTTAAGAGAAGACTTTAGCCGGTACTAGCTTGACAGTAGGAAGAGTCTAAAGGCCTAAGCCCAGCTATTGAATCCACTATTCTTCTTCAAGCGATGCTTCCTTGAGTTGAATCAGCCGAGAGTTCATCCAGAGGGGAGGATCAAGGTAGTGAAGTGAGAAAAAAAAAAAAAAAGAAAGGTGATTCAGTGACCGATGGGAAGAATCATTCAATCTCGGGACAAAGGGCAGAAGGGAAGGTAGCTCGGTCTTCTCGAAAGGTGGTTTAGTGGGTGGGCAACTCACTCAATCAATAGTCATTCTCTCTATAACCCTAGAAGGAAGCCTTTGGCTAGGAACCAGAGAAAGGGAAGTGTTCATGTAGCAGTGGAAGATCTTAACTAGGCTACGAAGGAACTTCCGGATTCCAATTCTTTTGGGGTTCCCGGCTTACTCTAAGCTAGCGAAAAGACCTTCTTTCAAAGTCACTAGAAAGAGAATAAAAGAAGAAAAAGGGCTAAGATGAATTAGCTAACGAATGCTCCTCCCCTATGGAAATGCTTTCATAAACTCTTCTTCCTCTTGCCGACTCTGATAGTGAGTGCTGAAGAAGAAAAAAAGTAGTTCTTCCTTCTTTGCAGTTAGCTCTCCAGGTAGGTCACCGAGGGCGAGGGGAGAGAAGTCACTAACTAGAGTGCCAAGGAAAGCAATTGCATGTGTCAAGCATAGTGGCATGCTCTGTAGACGGGACCGATTCACTTCACTCTCCTTCGCCTTCACTTTCAACCAGAACAAGAGAGAGCTTCACCGCTACGGGGATGCGAAGACACCACAATCGCCAGTCCCTCGATACAAAGGAATTGATCCGCTTCAAGAGTTAGCCCACCTCAAGGCCGAAGTCAAGACTGCCTTTCTACATCAAGATCTGGCCCTGAAAAAAGGTAGGTAGCTTATCCTCACTCGATCGACTCAGGCTATGGTTTGATTCCTGTCATATGTACCCGCTAAGGCAACCCCGTCACAGCTCGCATTGTTTTTTCAGTTGAGGATTTCGCTTCTGATGTAGTCAGTCGGAACCTAAGTTCCGTTTTTAGCTTTAGGGATCCACACCTGAACAGACTAGTCTACGCCCAGCCCGCGAGCCTTTCCCACCCCAGGAAAGCGAGCCCATAATGAGAGTCAGATCCCAATGTGCCCCCTCTCTAAATAGAAAAATGAACAAGAAGAACGATCAAGTGGGTAGACCCATAGGAAGAAACTGACATCAATCTTGGGTACATCAAGAATGAAAGAAGAAATAGGGCTTTGACTTTCTCGGGCAGGAAGGCGCTTCTTCGATTAGGTGTCTCGTGGCGGGGGTTGTGCACAATCAAAGAGGGGCGGCTACTTTCGCGCTAGCTGCTTTCCCTTATGTTACACTAATTGTGCTTTGTCACCTCTTTTTTATTTATGATGTAGTAGTAGCGCGCGCGCTCGCACTTAGAGCAATTACGCGCTTCTCTTGTTATGTTATGCAAGCCAGCTTTCTCAAGGAGGAGACATGATTTAGCAGTCAATTACATCTCGAAGAAGACCTCCTAAGCTAAGGACGCCGGCCAGTAGAAAACAATTTAGATATTTTGAAGGAGACACACGAGAGGCGGCCAAAGATTCAGACTACGGTCGAAGCCAATTACAAAGGTTCGGAGGAGGATGAGACCCTTTCAAGGAGGTGATTGAGGCAGTACGGTAATAACCTTTACAGCTACCTGTCCTTATCAAGCGTCAGCTCAAAAACAGGGGTCCCCTTAATGTATGGGACGATACCAGGTCGGATTAGTAGCTTGAGGGTCGAGTGTTTCGACCATAAAAAACTTTTGGCATTGGCTCAGGATGCCCCGACTTAGGATGTATGCTTCGATACACCCCCTGCTCTGTAGGAATTGACATATGATTTCGAATCATCGTTGATGATGATTTTTTTCACTGCCGGCTGGGGCAACCTTTCGATCTAGGCCTGACTGAACATTTATGAGAAAAGCCCTATAAATTGTCGTACCAGATCATTTCGAAAGGCGCTTGCTTTGGTTAGTTTCCTTCAGCAGCCCGCGAACTTCTGTCAGAGGTGATTAGTCTCCTTACGTGGCGGCAGGGTCGTCACGAGCAATAAGCGTCGACAACATCCTTCTCCTACACACTGGGCAGTCCATTGCTAAGGACTCGGTGCTCAACCGTGCCCATATGCTAGTTGAAACCAATCTTACCTTACCTTATTTACGATAAACCCCGAAGACACTGCTCAGTCTATGTCCTCCAACGTTAGGTAGTATCTTGCGCTTAAATGGACTGGCCCTTCTTTTAGGGAAACTATATGCTTGTCTTCCCTTAGATCTGAGGGCGGCAATGTTGAGAGGGCGAAAGCACACAAAGGGGGGGCACGTCAGCCAAAAGAAGGGTATGGAGTCGGAAATCGAACCCCTTGTTGTTGACCTGTGACAGCCTCAATGCTCTTATGGCAGGGCAGTAACAAGAACACGATCTCTCGGAAAAGAAAAAAGAAGACTAAACCCTATCCAAGATGCCCCACCAATCAAATAAGGCACTGCAGAGCCAGGCCCCAAAGTACGCTTTTGCTCGCTCCGCAAGTAAGTACGAACCAGGCAAAGAAGCAATGTCGACCACCCCTAAAGGTAAGGTAAAAAAACCTGATGCATGGGACAAGGCCGGAGAGTATAAAGACTATAAACGCACGCAGCCCTCAGGCAAACCTCTAACCAGGCTGATGAAACCTAACCAGAATGTTAAATCAATTACGTCGGTCGTTGTGATCCTTCTTTCCCTTCCAGCTCATCTTGACTATTCCTCAAAAGAAAGAAAGGAAAGAACTCGATCACACTGCACGGAAAGAAAGGCTTCATTATATCAAAAGGGGCGAGCGTATCGATTGCAGAAAGGCTGGCTGTACCCGAGAGTAGTTATTCTCCCTTACTTCGTCCTTGCTGCTATTGTAGCAGTAGTGCCTTTTGGAATTGTATCAGAAGTCCCTGGCTTCTTAATACTACTCTAAGTAATTTCGTCCCTTGAATGCTGATCTAAGCGAGCGCGAATAGGGTCCAGCTAGTAGGTTGTAGTTGCATAGTTCCTAGGCCATCCATCCTGCCTTGTCCCTTCTCGCGTAAACCGCTGTATTAAAGGAGGTGAGTAAGTAAGCCAGTTAGAAAGCATGATAAAATAGCCCCTTAAATATCCCTTTATTTTATCGAGCTAGCCTTTTAGTATGATTACCAGGAGTGAAAGAAAGCTACGAAAACTCTGAAGTTAAGGAGAAGAGTGAACCCCTTTTACTACCCGTAAAAATACGAGTACCTGTTGCAAATGAATCAACCCCGCTTGTTTTTTCTGTTGATAGGTTAGATTCTCGGTTGAACGTTAGGAAACCCTACCAAAAATGGAGTCTTTCCCCTATATCCCAGTGCCTCGACTAGTGCTTTTCCTAAGTGGTGGATATTTTTTTTAGGCTTTTAGTCATATGTATTCCCCTCTTTGAGTGTGCTAGTAATAAGCTGGGAAAGTCAAATCCATCAAGGCGAGGAAAAACTAGTTTGAAAGTAGTCCTCCTTGAAGTTCCTTTTAATTGAATGTGGTAAGGATAAATAGAAATGCAATCTCTGAATCTCTTACATCCCGCCTAGTACCTTTTTGAATCGAGGGGGCGAAAGCTTAATATCAAGTAGGAGTTCTGGATTGAGGTCCAGTTGGTTGGATAAAGGTTGGAGTTCTAAGGGCATCATCTCGAAAAATTGCCTTTCCTGGAGTTTCTTTTTAAGTCTTTTCTTTCTTCTTCTATATCTGCTTTCTCTCCGCTCCGGGCAAGTCCTAAGCTTTGCCTTTCCCTTCCTTCCCCCCGTCTCCTTACCGCCCTACTCGCAACTTGATTTTGACCATATCCCGTTCGGGGCTCTCTGGTCTAAATGCTCGAAATGAGCGATATTCACTCGGAACCTAGAGATTCAAACAGGCACAGGTCAACCAAAAGCATATTGCCGAGCTAAGGGATTTCTTGCTATTGTCCCCCCTACTGAGCCGTGGGGTCTTGCTTGGCTATGCCTCGGGAATTGGGCCTCTGGTTTTTGGTAGTACAGGGAAGAGGTGAAACCCAGTTTCTGGGGGGCAACTATGGGAACGAGACTAAGTCCTCTCGAATGAAACCTGGCTTCGACCCGAAGCGATAGGTTTGGTCTACCACAGTAATGAAACCAGCGATGTTTCTGATGCTACTATCGATACTTCCTTCATTGCCCATGTTCGTTACATTGCGTGGGCGATGTTTTCACAGCCAGCAGGGCTTAACTAACGAAAAATCGATCTAAACTGGGGAAGTGTTTTCGCTCTCAAGCGCCCTAGTCGAACCAGATACGCCGATCCACGCCAGTGGCGAGCTAAGCGAGTGGAAAGCCTACCCATACCAGTATAGCTGCTTGGGCTTCCACCCCGGGATTGACTTCGTTCACCTACCGACACGAACAGCCGGGCTTCCCTTCCCGCCGAGAACTTGATTTCCAGTTTTCCTAGGCCTACATCCCTTAGTCCACGGATTAGCAAAGCTTGTCCGAAAGATGACTTCCCTTTGATCTGCTCATAGACGCAACAGCTGGGCATGAGATGTTCTCATTCATGGATGAGTATAGCGGCTATAACCAAATCAAGATGAACCCTGTGGATGCGGAAAAGACTGCCTTCTGAACTCCGAAAGGTAACAACTATTACACAGTGATGCCTTTTGGTTTAAAGAATGCTGGTGCTACTTATCAACGTGCTATGACTGCTATTTTTCATGATATGATGCATGAGGAATTGGAGGATTACGTTGATGACATAGTAGTGAAATCCAAGCAAAAGAAAGATCATGTGGAAGTGCTTCGTCGAGTCCTACAGAGATGCAGAGAATACAAGCTGAAGATGAGAACCCGATGAAGTGCGCCTTCGGAGTAACATATGGGAAATTTCTTGGTTATTTGGTGAATCGACAAGGCATGAATGTAGACCCAGCTAAAGCAAAAGCGGTGCTCGATATGCCAGAGCCAACCTCAGCGAAAAAGTTGAAGTCATTTTTAGGAAAAGCTTCCTACTTGAGAAGGTTCTTACCAGGGTTAGCAGCCTTATCGGCCCCTCTTATGGAATTGCTAAAGAAAAAGGTGGAGTACAAATGGGAAGAGGTCCATCGACAAGCCTTTGCGAAAATCAAGGAGACCTTAGCGAACGCCCCAGTGATGATGGCTCCAATAGCAGGTAAGGAACTTAAGCTATATCTTGCTTTCAATGATAATGCTATCGGAATAGTGCTAGCACAGGATGATCAAAATGGTCAAGAAAAGCCAATCTATTATGCTAGTCGAATTCTCAAAGAAGCTGAAGCTAGATACACTAAAGCAGAGATAAATTGTTTAGCGCTTATATATTATATTATTTATATGCAGCCCAAAAGTTAAGACATTATATGCTGGCGCACAAGATAAAGTTGGTTGTGGGGGCTAATCCGATAAGGTACTTGCTGTCAAGGCCAGCCCTATCGGGAAGGACAGCGCGATGGTTGTTACAGCTGTCAGAATTTGACATAGAATGTGTGTCACTCCCAAAGCGATAAAGGGTCAAGTTTTTGCAGATCTACTGGCCCATCAAAAGACTCTATCGAGCTTTCTGAAGAAATTCCTGGTGAGATAGAACAGATTGCAACAGTAGAAGATGGGCAATGGACCTTATACTTTTATGAATCATCCACAGCCAAGGAAGAAGGTGGTGTAGGAATAGTTTTGAAATCACCAAAAGGAGAGTCAACATCTTTATTGTTTAAATTTGCGTTTCCATGCTCTAATAACAGTTCAGAATATGAGGCCTTAGCGATAGGGTTGTCTATCGCTAAAGAAATGAAGATCAATAAGTTAAAAGTGGTTGGTGATTCAAATTTGGTGGTTCGACAGACAGATGGGACATTCGCACTGAAGGAGATTTCCCTAGCACCTTATCAGTCCCTTGTGCAGAAGCTGTGTGATGAAATTGATGTGGAATTAACCCATGTCAACAGGTTTACCAATCGACATGCTGATTCTTTGGCCACTCTAGCTTCAAAGATAAAGTTCGAAGATGATGAAGATGAAGCTGTCATTAAGATCAGCAAGCGACGAACTCCAGCTCATGGAACTTTAACGATAAGCTATATGAAGATGTCCTTAAAGAAGGAGATTGGAGACATGCTGTGATTCAAGAACTAAAGCAATGAGTGTCGTCAGTGCACATGGCCAAGAAAGACTTGAAGTGCTTCACTAAATTATGTGGCAATTTTGACTACAAGATGTCCGATGGGGTCTTAGCTCGGTGCCTTGGCGTTGAAGAAGCAGCAAAGAGACTTGAAGAAGTTCATGATAAGGTCTGTGGGACAACAAAACCGGTAAACCTCTACAGAAGATTGCAAAGACAAGGTTACTATTGGCCTGATATGGCTAGGGATGCAAAAGCTCGAGAAGAGGCTTGTCTAAAATGTACATGGATGCCCGATAGAGCAGAATGTGCCTTTATCAATGTAGTGGATTGGAGACAGCCATATATCGAGTATCTGACAGAACCTTACCGGATGATAGATACGAAGCGAATAAGCTAAAGAAGATGGCCAAAAGGTATATCGTGAATGATGGTAAGCTATTCAAAAGAGGCTTATCGGGAATTCGGTTGAGGTGTCTATCAGGTGATGAAGCGATGGAGGTCATGCACCAATCACATGCTGGCACCTTGGCGGAGCACCAAGGAGGGCTGTGGGTGTGGAAGGGGCCTCCTCTTTGCTATTGAAGCTCTCGATCTGATCTTAGCCTACTCCTCCTCCCCGATGCGGAACATCTTTTCTTATCTACTGGGCAAGGGCCTACGACATAAGGCTCCTCCTACGAACCTATTGACCTCCGAACCTAAGGAATAGAGTTCCGCATCGGGAAGCCTACTCCTCGGGCTGTTTGGTACTTTATATTATATGCTTTCCGCGGAGAAAGACTCTTTCTAAAGACTAAAAAAATGGTACAAGAATTCCATTTTTCAGTCGGGCGGAATGAAAAAGAAAACATTGATTGAGATCAATTGAAGGAACACCAGCTCATGAACTTTGCCAGTCGAATGGGCAGAACCTGACTCATCAGAAGAGCTTCCGCCACCAATCAAACCAGAATGAAAATGTTTGGTTATATTTCGGAATGTCTCATAATGAACGGAGAGGTTCCCCTTTTCTGCCAAGTCTGCTCGAACTCTTTGGAGTTCGGCGACTTTTCCAGGATCTACTTTTGGAAAGACCTTCGCCATCATGTCGATGACGTCCGTCGAATCCTTCAAAGCAAGACCCTCCCGGTCCAAACATTCTATTAGAATGTTTTGGATTTGCGTACGAAGAAAAGGACTTTAAAAACTTTAGAATCGGATGCGCTCGCCCAGGGAGAAAGGCCCTGCCCCTGCCAACCAAGTAAAAAAAAAAAAAAAAGAAAGAAGAGAACGAAAGGAGAAGAGAACTTCGTATTTTGGTAATTCTCTAGGAGTCATGTTTAACCTTGAATGCTATTAATAAATTCTACAGCAATAGTCCCTCGGACTCGGAAAGTAATAACGAAAATGGCTAACCCAATAGCGGATTCCGCAGCTGCCACCGTTGGAACCAATGAAGCAAATGATTGACCCATCATATCATCCAAAGAAACAGAAAATACCAAAAAGTTCGAATTAACAGCTAATAACATTGATTCAATTGGCATTGACATAATAGGAATATTTCGTCTATTAAGGAGGATTCCCCGAATACCTAAAATAGAAATGATCATCGAAAATGTGAAATATTTGATAAGATCCGTTTCGGGAACGTGGAATGTAAGAGAAATTCAAATGAGAAATGAATGGATCAGAGAGGGGCCACCTTAGTTATTTATGGCTTTGAGTATCTCGATATAATACGGACTACTTATCCGACCGTTCGCCAGATCATTCAAAATACGCTTCAGCTTATGATTCCGGTAGCCCGGTTCCAAATTAATCGTATTTGTTAAATAAACATCTACACCCGATCGTATCTCCTGCTCGTCTATGTGCACTGCTTGTTCCTGTAACAGCTGCGTCATAACTTGAATTATCTCTTCCTGCTTTATACATGCATTCCTAAAACTACGGCCTAGGGATTTATCCTCTTTCAACTCTTCGATATAATTTCTGGGAGCCCTAGCCTGTCCTTCTGAAGGACCAGGCTGCTGCTGGTTATCGTTTGTAGAACTAATAGGAAAGAAAGACGGATCCCCGGAAGGGCCGGCCTGGTGGTGGATTAACTCCACTGTGGATGCCCCCCGACGCAGTAAGAAATGGAGCCACTGCCCGGTGAAGCTCATCCATAAAGAGATAAAAAAAGGAAAAGGCCACTTTAGACAGAATAAGAAAAAAGACTATTCGCGCGAAAATAAACAAATGGATCCTTACTTTACTTGTTTCGGGATTATAGTAACAAGTGGGAGAGAAAGAGTAGAGAAAAAAACAAAATGAATGTAAACTCTAGCACATATAGAATGCATAATAATAAAAGAAGATTTCGACTTTCCACCTTCAGTCTCGGTGGTCGCATACCAGAAAAAAGAAAGGATACCAATGAAGCTTACCATTAATGACTAGTTCGAACACCAGGAGCGGTCTGATCCCTTATTTGATCAGATAGACTGCTCTTAGAAGAAAGAAAAGCAAACTTGAAAAATGGTTTTCCAAGCAAGGTCGCTGAGAACACTAGCGGAACACTTTATTATTCCCACTTTTTCTAGTACGCAATGAAGACCAATCCGCAAGCTAACCTATGACATCCAATAGCAGAGACAGAAAGAAGGATAGCTACTGAAGCATAGGAGAACCAATATTGATAAGAACATCACTTAAGCTATTTCTGTAGTAGCGAGAATAGTATGTAGACAGAAGAATTCCTACTAGAAAAGCAGGTCACAAGCAAGAAAAGAACGGATAGCATGTGAATTAGAAAGGCAAGCTAAACAAGCAAGTCAGCCCGTCTGTCTTCAACAAAGAAACTTAAAGCGCAGGAACTCCGATCGGTAAATGAGCTACCCCTCTTAAGATTAGGTCTCGCATTCTCTCATCGGGCTCTGAAAGCACCCGAGTGGGGAGGGGATGAGCTACCTCTATTAAGAAAGAATCTACCCTTCTAGCCGCACTTTTTACGCCTCTATTCTGACATCAACCAAGCCATTTAGACGGAGTTCAATTAGGACCGTCCTTCCTTCAGGTAACGGGGTTGAGTCAGGGACTAATAGGAATGGCATCCACTATAAGATACCGGGAATGGGGGAGGGCTTCGTTTAAAGGCTACGTCAGCCACCTCAAAGCATTGGGGGTCCCAGTCGATGAGGGAAGTCATCCTCAAGCCCTCTTTCCGCTTTTTTCGTAGGTAGCAGCGTCGGCAGAAGAGATTTGAGGTATAGAAAGGGGGACAGCAAAAGCAGCGATTAGGGATCACCTTCTCATTCATCAAAAACTGGACTCCCCTACGTCAACTGCACTGTGGGAAAGACAGACTGTCTTCCGGTCGAGGCATACTATCTAAGCGACTCTCCTAGTGGGTTACTTCTTTTGAACAGATCCACGCGCTCTATCTTATATATGTCACCTGCTTCACTTGAAAAACCCATATGAAATCACGCAAACCATGTCGGGTTCACAACCTAGGGCAGAAAGCGAAAGGCTAAGGGAGGGTATGGGACTAATGGTTAAGGGTATTGCCCCTAGTCATAGCATGGTCGAAGAGCTGGGTTTCAAGAGGGTATGTATGGTTAGATTAGAGGGAGGGGGACTGCGGATGTCTCGTACTTCTTAGCCCTTCTTGAAGGAAAGAAGTAGGTCTCGGGGAAAATTGAATTACTGGATTAAATTCCCGGTCTTCACCCAACCTGCGGTACCTAAGAGCGCCCCGTTCATTTGGTTCAGGCGAAAAGCCCCTGAAAGCAGGGAGAAAGCCTTCAACTATCATGTCTTAAGCATCGACTCAAGATGAGAAAAAGGTCGCCGCCTTATTCCGTCACTAAAGCAGGTACAGCCATCCAGCCTTTCTACTTATTCCTGTTATCCGGATCCAGCTAACCAACCTTCCAGTAGAAGAAGAGTCCATAGCATAGGGAGGATACTAGAGATTCCCATCACTTCCAAAGGAGAAAAGCCGCATGAATGAAGGACGCAAAGACTTAAGATCGAACAACAAAAGCTGTCGTCAATCGAAGAATCTTCATTCACGGATCGGCAGGAAAGTAGGATTGAAAGTGCACAGTTGAGGAGCCTCGGGGAGTGATCGGAAAGAGCCAGGCACTATAAAAGAAGAGAAAGGGATAAGAAAAAGGGTATACCCCCATTGACTGGGCTTGACCTGAATCTATCGTAAACCTAAAGGGGATGGGAACTTCGACTATGAAGAGTTGCCGACTTAATCGACGTCTTGTCTTATCCCCACTACAGATTTTTGAAAAGAAATAGGGCACGCAAGAGAGACGGATTGCTATCTTTTGGTCCACCAATCATTTCGTATTTACTGTAATCAAGTTAGAACAATTCACTCTAGATGGACGCTGAGTACGCGTTCACCTGTGTCGGTCCGACCGACCGACAATCCAGTTTCACTTCAATGATAGGAATCCTCCATTCGCATCCCCTACTTCGGGTTTGTTCTGGTGGGACCATATAACTTTCTAATAAAGTAGCCCTAATTGAGGGAATCCGTATCGGTATTACTCTACCATAAGGTTCAATTCCCCTCTCAAGGCTCGAATTTGTCACCAACTAATTTACACTACCTTAGTTCAATGTAAATTCCCCGGTGACAAAATGAAGTTCCTTTCGCTGCTACTACGTCAAAAAACTACGTTTTGTATAGCGGCAAAACCTTACTTTGACTTTAATAGATATACAAGTTCCCAAGTAAAAAAGGGTGTAAGAGGAGAATGACCGGGTAACTAGAGACGGTAGGAGTCTTAGATGCGGGAGTTCCCTGTGTTAAAGCTTATATCTTATAGGAGTCCCCCGTGTTAAAGATAGGATAGGAAAAAGACTGAGGGAATCCGTTGCAGAAGGTAGACTACATCCCAGGCTGTTTAAGGAGCAGTTTGCAGCCGAACTAAGTGGAGGTACTTTCGCGGAACAGAGCAAAGACGCCACGATAAGGAAGGATGGTGTCCATCTAGTGTGAAGACTAAAAAGATACTTCATCTCCCTTATGTCAAAAATGGTGAAAACGAAGGAAGCGAAGGAAGATAGAATATCGAGTGATAAGTCGCAGCTTTTGAGCATACCAACTTCCCCGAGCAGGGGGTAGAACCATCGGGTGTCATCTTTTCGTTTCCACTTCCTTTCATTACTTAGAAGAAATAAAGGCTAGTTTCTGGGCCTATTTCGAGTACCGTCTTACTTATTCTAAGATAGATAGAACCATTACAAGACTCCATCACACTGACTGACTCTTGCTAAATCGACTTCAAATTCGAAATCTTGGAGAGACATTTTACCAGGAGCGAAAGCCACTCAGATTGCTTGGCTATCAAGCTCACAACCAGTGAAAGTCCTTAGGAGAAATCTCTTTGTGAATTTTTACAGTTAGTCCAGTCTGAGCTTAGGTTTTGGCAATTTTGAAAGATAGATTTTTTATTAGATTAGCCATCCCCACGGGCTCCCTCTTCTAGCCTTGAAGAAAGCGCTGGACAGAATATACTCTCTCTTACGCTTTCGCAATTTGGCTCTCTCTTATAACTAATACCAGAGTAGAGTGGAGGGAAAAGCTTTAGCTCGAATTCTCGCTTTGGTACAAAATTGAGAAGTCCGCTGACTTTACTTACGATGATTGATTCTTACAAAACTAGAAGATAGCGTGATTAAGAGATAAGAGAAGGTACTCCTTCAAGTTCAAGAGACTCCGATGAACCTTTATTCTAGTTAGGAGATTAGTTACATACATTATTATTTTTTGAAAAGGAACCAGGTCATAATAAGAGATTAACAAACGATGATTCCTTGTCTGACTAGAAGCATGTCACTAGAAGGTATTTAGATAATTCCCAGTTTTAGCATCTACTTTTCTCGGGATGGGGAATAGATCAGAGGGAATAAAAGGAGTTCCCGACCCCTGTAAAAAAGAAGGGTTTTTTTCGCTCTCTCAATTGACTAGAATGAGAGCAAGACGATCATTTCTTCATTCGAAAGATAAAAGGATCACATTCACTCAGTTAACAAGAAGAAAGGCTACTACGGTTATTTCGTCTCGTCTCAACTACGGTGGTTATTTCCTAATAATTTATAGCATCTTGAGGAGGAATCTCAGTCAATTTATCGTATGCGTCATTTCTGTCCTCGAGGAGACCAAGATTCGAGAGATGAATAAAGGCACAAAAGCCCAATCTCTATATCTTTATCACACGAACTAGCTTCTTGCCCACTCCGGAGCCTTGAGTGCAAAAGTACGCGAGGTACTATGGGTGGGGTTCGACGGAGCCTATTTAGTTTTCCAAGACCAAGACATAGTCATGGAGCATATATGATAGGTCACTACGCACATCTATCATTTCGACTCCTTCTCCTACCCGTCTGTTACAATACAAAGAAATTCCAGATCCTGTGAAAGATTTAGAAAGCACGGACCTCTCCTGGTAGAGGCTTGACGCATCCCACATCGCTATCCAAGGAATCCCCTGGAGCTTCAACTAGCTGACGCATCATCTACAACATCAGCAAGAGGAGCTGTACTTTCTTCGTTCCCATCTCAAAATTTCGATATTTTAGAACCAAAGAAAGCAGATTCAGCCCACCCTTCCCTTACTGCTACATAAGAGCCAGAAGCAAGGAAAGGATAGATGGCTCTAGACGATAGAGGTCGGGGTTCGGCAAATTAGCTGGCTTTCCCCTTTCCATTTCAAAGACAGAATATTCACTTAGTTCCAGCATTGGCCGCTGCTCTTTCTTCCAAAGGATTCTCCTATCCTAGAAGACCTAGACCTCTGAAGATGCCGCGGAAGACCAACAAGAAAGTATATATGAAACGAATGGTTTCAACTTTTTTTCAGGAGAAACCCTCCATATTGCTCTTCTATCTCAAGGTTCAACCAGCCTAAGGAGAAGGACGGGGGGGAAGTCTTAACCAGACGCCAAGGCGTGAAAATATCCTATCCGGATCCATCCGAGCCAAATCTTTACTTTAGAAAGGTATTCACCGCTCATCCAAGTGGGAAGAACTAAGACTTGAATTTCAACTATGCCGAGGGGAATCGATTGATTAGGTCGACTAAGAAAACCTCCGTCACAGAAGCCCGGGAAACTTCGATTTCACTTCTCATTCTATCGGCGGGAGCTTCGGATTCAGACATTCCGATATCGTCCTTATGTTATGCCTGAGCCCTCTTTTCATTGGTCTATAGTCAAAGAACTAGAGCCGCAGAAGACTCAACAGATTCATAATTAAGCTTGCTCCAGATTAGCCAACTAGCCCAAGGATTTTATTTCAGCTGGCCTAACAAGAAAAGGATTCCTGGCTACAGAATGATTCAGAGAGCTCAAGACATAAGCATAAGCAATTCCAATAGCTGCTCCTAGAAGCTTTGCTCCTTTCAGACACAAACATTGTACCCTAATTAGACACAAGCAAATACTCATTCTCTCCATTCTCGAGGAAGGGAAACTCATGTCATCTTTCACAGGTCCGGGGAATGTACGGTTACATCAACAGCGGGCGAATTACTCTCTCGAAGGAAAACTCTCCTTTTGCCTCGGAGTTATGTTGTCAAAACAAGGTACCCTTTCCACACAAAATGATACTTCATCTCATATAGCTTCAAAACAACGTAAAGACCTTTTCACTAGGGAAGATCCTATCTGAACTCGAAAAAGTACGTTTCATATAGCTGCAAAATAACGTTTTCGCCCTTGAAAAAAAAAATTATCAACTCAAAAAACATACTTCATCTAGATGGAAAACAACGTTTACACAGCCTCAACTGAGGAATAGGGAGAAGTGAAGTCTTACTCGACGTGAGGAGACTCATGAACGCTTGCCACGGGGCTCAAGAGATAAATCAAGAAAAGAAGAAAACTTGATTCTATCTGAACCTAAGATTGTTAAGTGGTAAGCCTAACAACCTTCCTCACCGGTGTCCTATTTGCCGCCGGCTCAGTTTACTTTAGAAAGCTCATTTCCCCGTTCATCCAACCGGAAAGTCAAAAAAAGCGCTTTTTCTACTCCCATAAAGACCGCGCCCTTCTTTATCATCATCAACCGCCCTCCTCTGTGCTTGGCGACATTACTCCATATCAGTGCCTGTTTGGATCGCCACCTGATTATGAAAATATTATACTTTTTTTGCTATGCTTATATACCTGCCCAGCTACGTCAGAAGCTTGCACCTCGTGCAAACAGATGTTTTTTAAAGGGGGCATGCCTCGGCTCAGAAAGGCTTTCGATGTTTTGATCCTTCTTCTCGTTTTCGACGGCCCGGCATCTTACCTTCCATGAGCACGAGTTCTTCTACTCCCTCCCACTTATTTTAGTAGGCGCCTATTGGATCAGCATCTTCTGGATCTTCTTCACCAGTGGTTTTTCCTGCGCCTCCCGTGCATCAGGGGGAGTCAGAGTCCCAAGGGAATCAGGGTCGCAGCCCTCTATTGAGCAGCCAGCACTTGCACTTCGCTCTTCTAATAATAAAGAGCAGCCTGCATCTTTATCATCTTCTAGTAACAACCAGTTGCCTACGGATTATCCTTCATCCTTTATCGCAGCAGAGCCATCTCCTGCAATCTATGAACCTGGACCCGAACCATCTTATCTAATACCTTCGAACGAAGACCTTGGAAACCCATCCAGCCAGAAGAAAGCAGATAATTTAAACCCATTGTGGAGACCCAGAATGTACTGATTCCATCACTGAGCGAAGACGAGGCTACTCCCAGTAGGTGCTTGGGCTACTACATCCCCGATTACTTTGATCAGGCCAACCCTCAAAAGGGGATAGATCTCACATTCAACTGTGCTTCCCGGCATAAGGAGCCCTCTCATCCTGAGCAAGATGCAACTTTCCCGCCAGCCCTGCTTAGGATGCCTTTCTATCCATTTACGCAGCAGATAGCAGCCCAATTAGGAGCTCTCAACCATCGTGCTTCTAACCCATTCTTTATCCGTTGTGCCGCCCTACCCGGCAAAGGAGGGGCCCTAAAGAAAGGTCCACCTCTCAAAAACAAGAGGACTCTGAGCTCTCTATTTGAGTTAGCCCTGATCGCTCGCTTATCATACGCTCCACCCTTCGCGCAAGATAGCTAATCAAATTGCCCATCTCCGGTTGAATCTCTATTTAGGAAGAGCAGACCAAAAACCTCTCTCTTCGCTATAGCGGTCAGTGTGAATCAATGGCTCTTTCAGACAGTGGAAAAAGACCTTTCAATCTGTGGTTACCGATCAAGCCTCTCTATCCTATCCGAGATAGCTAGTCGTCACCTTCAGTCGCAGCAGTGGCCCTTTCATTGCACTCCCTTGGTCTTTCTTTTGAAAGAATTAGCCCATGGGTCAGCAGCGATATGGTTTTCTTCCCGTTAACTTCCTCTTTGACCATGGGTAGCTGGCTTGATGATTGATCTCGGTGAGTTCCACCCGTCTATCTAAGGATGGATCCCTTTTGCCCTCTTTTTGAAGCAAGTCCTCTACCAGTAGGGTGGGATTCTTCCTTTCTAGCAGCTCTCAAAAGGCTTCAAAAATGGATTGAGTCCTAAGCCGATCCCTTGAGACTAGCCGGACAATGGAGATAGGTGTGGATACGCATCTTTGAATTCATTAGCTCGCACAAGATCTACCTCCTAACCACAGAACCTCAGAGTTCTATCAACCAACAGCCTCATAGAATAGAGAAAGGAGTCCCCATTTGGATGATCTACAGTGGCCGCATCCGCTCTAAGAGATTGAAGCTTGGCCGATGGGAGTAGGAAGAGTCTCTTTTTAAGAATCGCCGATGCGAAAGACAATAGAACCGAAAATGGAAAGACTAGTGTCTAGCATATTGCAGTTAGTTAACTCGAGTTCAGCCCCCTGCCGGGGGAGGAAGACGAATCTGTGATAGAAGAAACTGCTCTTATCGCAAATCCGATCTGCAGATGAAGTAGGAAAAAGGCGATAGGCGATCATGAAAGTCAGGAGCTCTCCTACGCTAAAAAGGCTTTCCCATCTTTCAAGTGAGAAAAAGGAATAGAACTTGCAATTGAACGACCAGTCATAATCAACCGAGACTAATTCTTAAGCCGAGGATGTAGTCGCTTTTCCAGCAAATAGGGAAGGAAGCCGGTGGGTGTAGACAAAGCTTTTTATAAGAAAGGTTGACTCGAGCTCGTTAAAGTTCAATACCATCGCTGAATGCGGACTTATGAACCAGATTCCCTTCGAAGCCTAACGGCTAACTTATTTAATTTAAACTGATGTCTATATATCTTAATAGAGGAATTCCAGTCTAGGAAAGGGATCGGGTCTTTTCACGTCAAAGCCTAGTGCCGTGAAAGGGCGGTTTAGCAAGCGATTCGGAGATTGATTCTTTCTCTGTTTCCGATGCAAAAAGGATGCTTAAACCTTCCTGGTGAAAGCCTAATTCAATTTATTAAAGGAGATAGTTTCTTCTATCAGAAAGAAGGTACCCGGCTAGGGATAGGGAAGTTTCTCTCGTTTGAGTGTCCCGAGCGAAAGAAGTCATTGTTTATTATTATAATAATATATAGTTCACTCTTTCTTTTATGAGATAATCTGGCTTGCAGAACTCTATAAAGTCTTTCTCGAAAGAATAGGCACTTTCAAGGCATCTAAGGAAAGGTAGCGCTTACCATCTCTCATTGTCGAAAGCCTACTTCATTAGTTAAAGCCTCTTTTTGGAATTCCATCGGCTAGACGGTACTAAGACTAAGGTGTACACGTATTGATTTCCGAAAAGAAAGGGTTCCTATTTTGTTTTGCACCATCGTTCATTCCTTTGATCTGTTGGGGGCTGCTCTCTAGGCACGGAGGCAGCAGGAGCTCTCGCGAGTCGTACTCTATGGTCATTTCTTTCGCTCTATCGTTGACTCGTCCACCAAGCGAAGGAAAGAGAAGTAAGGGAAAAGGCCCTCTCGTAAACCCCCAAAAAAATGACCTTTGACGGCCTCCTTTTACAGTACAAATTGGAAGGTGAGAAGTGAACGACATCATTGACCAAGAACCCCGGAGCCATCATCGCTTAGGCCTGGGGGGCCATTCGTAAACTGATAAACAGAGGCTGAGAGTACTCTGCTCAAGGGGATCCAAGGTTTCTGGTCGAAGAAGATTCCTGTTAGCCCTCCGTCCACGCACACCATCGCGTAAGCAGGACTGGGTTCCCTGTGCCAGAACAGAAATTCGTGTCTTCTTCTTATTTGTGACCTTTGCTGACCTCGCCCGCAGCTTCTAACTGCTTTAGTGTGGAGCTTGCTATTTGACTTTCCGAAGTAACCCAACGATCCGAAGAAAGACATCTTATGAATACTCAAAAACCAAGTTATAAGCAAAAGGTCCTGACCTCAGAGACTGAACAAAGTAAGTGTCAGCTACATCGGGGGATATGGAGGCATGGTAATTCGAATCCGCCGAATCAAAGGCTTCATCATTTGCCGAAACAAGGATTTTTCTGAATCCTAGGCACGAATAATAAGAGTCGTCCCTTTAATCAGACTCGACTCAAAGGCCATCCCGAAATCACCTACCTTTGGCTTTTGGTCAGCTACCTAAGCAGTGATCCTTTCTTACAAGTGGGCATAGACCGACATTACCATTAGATTCATTCCTAAGCTTTCTTGCAGCAAGATGATCATGATCAGTCATATATCACTACCCCGCTCTATCTCCTCGGAATAAGAAGGGATGAGGCGAATAAAGGGGTCGAGAGGTTCCATCTCTTCGAAAGCCAGGAAGTGAAGAAAAAGCAAAAGAATTGTTATAGTTTAATTTATTAGTCTTGAGCCTTAGAACGGAAACTAAAAAATAGATTCTTCTCGGCCTTACGAAACGTAGCCTTACTACTTAGAGCTTATAGCCTTTTATAAGTATAAGGAAAGACTACATCTTTATTCTCGGCATCAACTGACTTCGGTTCCAAAGACTTTCTCTTTAGCCCTAACAAATCATTATCTCCTCAAACGAAATGGAGGGTCTTTCTTCATCGAGATTGGTAAGCCATAATTATACCCTTTATCTGGGCACATAAAGAAATCGAACCTAGTTCTCGGGGCTTTGCTCTAGGAGCACCAAAAGGAGGATAAAACTCTTACTCTTACTAATAACTACGACGGAGATACCTGATCTTCGCTTCGCATTTTTTTTTGAACAATTGTCGCTAACAACCTTGGCTAGCTTTCTACAAAATAGGATAGGAGTAGACTTATTAAGGAGTTGATATTTCATTCCCAATTCTTCTTAAGCCTGCGCCTTCAGCCAGTGAACGAGGTTAGGAAAATGTTAATCCGGGATCGTACTATCAAAACAGTATAGGGGTCAGGGCATGCACAAGTACTGGAAGAATAAAAGATAGATTACTTTCTTGGAATTGGTGTGCTCCCTGCCCTTCGTCGATAGCTTCTTTGCGCTTAAGCTACTACCTATACTATAAATAAGATAAGCTTCAACCTGCTCTTACTTAGATGGAAAAGATAGTAAGCAAGAAAAGGGAATCAAAACCTTTCCCTTATATACGATAGCACCAGACGCGCCCCTGACGCCTTTCTTTCTCCTATTGCAACTGCTATTGATACTTCTACAGCTTCCTTTTCTGTCACAAGCCATTCTAACACTTGCTTCTTGCTTTGAAAGCTGTCCTCTTAGTTTTGAACTAGTCTGAGAAGGGCGATTTCCTATTTCCGAGTGGGGTGGTTGAAACTACCTCGTATGTATGAAGAAAGCAATGAAAGCAGCCCCTGCTTCCTAAGGCGGAACCGGCAGAATCGATCTAAACCAATCAGAGGTCCTTGGCCCATCAGGGATCGGGGGACCAGTGTAATTCCTCATCTCTAAGTAATTGGTTGTAGTAGGTGATGAGGTCCTTCTCTAATTTCATGAGGAAGTCCGAATGTTTATGAGTCAGGGCCCGCTGGATGCCCTCTAGCCGGGCGTTGGGTCGGCGCTTGTTGTGAGTTTCCGAAAACTGCCTTATTCCAATCCTTAAACGCTACTGAGGGTGCAGAAGTGATAGAATGGCCACTTGAACGGATAGACTTGCTTTCTTATGCTAGAACCTGACAATCTCTATCACTAGAACAAGGGACTGAGTCCTACAATGCTGTCTTCCTTGCTGGCTGGAAGGTTAGCTGGTTTATAACCTTCTTCTTACTCTTCCCATACTTCTATTGATTCTCCCAGGGGTTTAGTTATTAACTACTTGCTAGCGGGGTACAGGCTTAGATGGTTTGCGGACTCTACCCTTACTGGGTTAACTTACTCACTCTCAAGACCGGTTATAGGTTAGAGCGCTGGCCGGCTGCTTAGAACGTAACCTGACTCTCTACTTCGAATATCCTAGGGGACTGAAAAGAGCTCTATCGCACTTCCTTACTCTTGCTCTAGCGCCAGTCCGCTATCTTACGCTATCACCTTCCCTACTCCTCAAAGGCTCCTAGGCTGACTGAAGACTGGCTTAAAAGACAACCTTCCCCGTGGGAGAAAGAACCTTGCTTACTCTAGCCTTTTAACTTCCCTGACCCACCACTCTTTAATCAAGGCGATGAGAGACTTCGCAAACTGGGACTACTCCACCATACCCTGGATTTGATGACTAATACAGATCCTTTGCTTCAGGACGGGATTCCACCTGACTGTACCTTTCGATGAACCTATAATTTCTAAATCAATTAGGAAGCGCATCCCTCGTCTTGGGAGAGGAGAGTTCTCTTAATACCAGCAAGCACTCCCTCTTTCCCTTTATCTGAGATATAGTATTTTCTAACTAGGGCAGGACATAGACTAATGGGCACAAGCCCTACTCGCCGGTTTAATTCCCTTCTTCAGGTCCAAAAGAGCGTGATGGCTAGAGGTCGAAGAAAGCAGCCCTTCCCCTTCCACTGACTTTGAGTCAGGGGGCTTTAGCCTATGAACCAATGTCTAACTTATTGTCTCAACGGGGGCTGCACTTCTACTATGGTATGACTTCCGGTCCAAGAAAGACTATTCGGCTTAGAAAGGGTATGGGCTATACTTGAACCAGGGTAGACAAAGACGAGTAGGGCTGGCTGATCAGCCAAATCCCCTCTTTTCGGACTTTTTTGTCCCGGCCTGCCCGAAGGATTCAATTGACTTGACGAACTAGCCTTTCTTCCCTGCTCCATCCGACAAAAGAAAATCACTGCCGCTATTGAAAGCTAGGGAGCGAGTTTAGCCTATTTGACTGGTTGAATGAAACATTCTCTCCTCGGGAAAAGAGCGTGTAGCCACTCATTCGATTAGGGACACTACTCGACGAGTTAAGCGAGACAAGGCCAATTGAAAGAGCCCTAGGAGTCCCGGGAAGATAGAGGCAAGACAAACCCATCCGCTATTCTGCCTTTGCGCAGACTGATCACACGCGGCACACATTCTATATGATCGATGATTGCAATGCGCTTCGATTTCATATACTTCTTCGCTTTCTCTTTCGTAGAAAGCCCTACTTTCATTACATCTGACGCTATATATGCTAACATCATTTCATTAGAATACATCACATACACATAATTGGCATTAGACTGAAAGTAAAGGGGAGAGTACTATAGAAAGCGTTACGTTCAGATGCCCTTCATCCTACCCGAAGGAGAAAGTAAAACGAAGAAGACTAAGCCAAAGTTTCGGGGAAGGTGGGCGTGCAAGGCGTTATCTATGATTATTTTCAGCTAGTCACAAAAGTTCAGCTCCGCTCTTCATGCGGCCAAAGAGTTTTTCCTCTTCCTTCTATATACGAGGATTGGAGCTTTTAAGCCACTCGAGATAGGCACTGTGAAAGAAAAGAGTTCGATATCCGATCCGTGTAAGAGCGTCTAAAAAGTCCCTGCCCTGATGTATTCCCAATTCTTCCTGAAAGCCGGGCATTCTCAAGCAGCGGAGTCAATAGCAATTGGCATCCTTACAAAGAAAGATGCTCACGAAAGACCAGCAGCAGCCTAGCCCTTTTCTTGCGAAGAGGGGATTATGCTCGGCGAATCGGCATCATATCACACACAGAGGTAAGGAATGCGGGAAGGTGCGTAGCCCTGCTAAAGGAATGCCTCAGGGCATAGCAAAAAAGGTAGGACTAGTTCTTCTTCAATTGCGAAAACTGCTGATTCGAGAACAAGAACAGCTTCTTCCTTGGCACAGCTACCAGCCAAAGCAAATCGATTTCATGTCGGCGTAAAGGTCTCAACGAGCCTTTCCCACAACCAGAGAGAGGTTTCTCACTCTATCAACCAATCCTCTACTCGTACTCAGGCAAACTTCCTTACATTCGCCTACTCGATGAACGAAGACAGCTAATCAACTACTACTTTGCACGGGAACTAAGAAGGCCCATTTAAAATGAAAGGAATAAAAGGTAATCGCACAATATCGGGTAAATCTCGCATCATAACGGGTATGAGCTCTTGACTATATTGAATCTTTCTATCAATTCTAAGATATAGAAACCTCGACCGAAAGCAGCTCTTCCACTCATCTCATTAGCAATCAAACCTCTTCCCTGCAAGGAGACAGATGCCTTATCATCCCTATACCCTATATTCTACCTGAGAACTAGGGCTATGTCTTCAATGTCGGCCTTACGAGTGATAGAAAGACTTTACGAAGGCTAATTTCCAGTATTAATGGTCAATTAGTTGACTTCCGACTGCACTCTACACTCTAGCTTTCTTTAATTCCGTTAGATTGCTTTGGATGCTTCCTGCTTTCAGTAAAGTAAGGACTATGCTTCTAAGCGGCATTAACATCAAAGAGAGGATTCGGTGGAAGTAGGGATTTAAGCACAGTTGTGATTCCGCTTTCATGTCTTGGATTGAGGTTTCTCACTCTTTCTATGCCTCTTCCTTGGAGGACCTTCCCACAACACACACGCGGCGCTAAGGTTCCCGTGGCAACTCAAGCTAAGATTCGAAGCCAGGCAAAGGTTTTCGAGAACAGAGTTCCGCACCAGGACTCAAACCATACCTCTCCGAGAAGTTCAGTGGTCGAAAGCTTTTCCGAGAGACATGGTTCGTTAAGGTGCACCATCCCCCCAAACCTTTCCTCAGTAATCCTAGGAAAACATCGTTACATTGTCCCCCAATGAAAGGGGGAATTAGATCTTACTCTCAAGAAGCTGTAGGATCGAGAGCGACAATTACAGCCCAAAAAAGAATGCTACTACGCGTATTGGACCAATTCATTTCTTCTAAACAACCTATTATGCATCTCCCCTTTTTTAATAGTACGAAAGATAGGAACACTACGACTCCTAGTAGTTCAAAGGTTTTTAGTCTTAGAAAAAGTGCGAAAATGACTTTCTTTCCGCTTTCCTTAAATAAACAAAGAACTGTTTTCTGCGCCCGTAACAATCACAAGTATTCGTGAGTGGTAGGGTGTTTGGTTAATCAAAGAGGATCAAGGGCTCCTCTGTCTAATCCCGTATCTGCTTTCTAAAGCTATCCCGATTTAGTCCAATGCTATTGAATCAGTCTATTTATTAATAGAAATGGCATTTTGTCCAAAAAGACGGGTAATCTAAGAGGAAATGAATCATCATAGGTTGTTCAAGAATAGGGGACTGATGACTTTCCTGTTGATGCAAGTAACTGAAGCCTTAAGATGAATATGAATGATAGCCCGCAACAGCCCATTTTCGGGGCACAACAGGCGATTCGATATTAGCTGATGCAGATGAACTCGAAGGGCCTACTCGTCGTAAGCATCCCGTCGAATCAGCTCTTACTGTTCTCGAATGCCCTCTTGCTGCAAGAATGCCTTCTTAGGAAGAATAGGCAGCTATTGAATCCACTGCTAGAATGGAAGAATCCCCTGCACATGAAAAAGGACGTGACGGTTGGTTTAGGCTTTCTTTGGCCTGACTGATCGAAGGCGTGGTAGGCCTCTTTCGTGGTAGACCAGGCCCCTTTCTCTTCTGTCTCTTCTCTGATTCTTCTTGCATTTCTTTCTTCGAGAGTGGTGCTGCGAGATCAACCACGGGTTCGATTGACCCGTCTCTTCTGAGGTGCGCCGCGTTGATAGGTCGTCGCAAGGAATTTCCTCGTAGGTCCTGGAGTATATTATATAGGTGTTCCCTGGCCGGTTTTCCTTGACGGGTCCTTCCCATTTTATTTTAGCGCAAGCTTTCGGGTTGATCAAAATCTTTCATGCTAAATATTCCCCTACTTGGAAGGTGCGTTCGGAGACGTTGCTCCCGAAGTCTTTTCTTTGCCGTCGTTGGTAGGCCTGGCCTGATATGGTACGCGGCGGCGAGCCTTTTTTCATTCAACAACTCTAGTCCAGTCGGGCTTGCCTTTTTTCTGCCATTGGGAGGTCATCTTCTGCCAAGACGCGCAGAGATCCCAATTCGACTTCTACCGGGAGGTCCATCCCGTATACCAGTGAAAAGGGAGTTGCCCCCGTGGCCGTGCGTATACTGGTCCGGTAGGCCCAAAGTACTAGAGTGGGCCTGTCGTGCCAGTCACGGCCGTTCTTGGTTGTCTTCTTGATCATCTTTAGGAGCGTCTTGTTGGTGGCCTCGGCTTGTCCGTTGCCCATAGGGTAATATGGGGTCGAGAAGCGATGGTCGATTTTCTATTGTGTGCAAAAATCACCTGTCGGCTCCGAAAATTCGTCCCGTTGTCAGTGAGGATCACCCTGGCCGAACCTTGCTAGGATGTTTCTTGAAATCGGCTGCCTAGCTGTCACGTTCGCTAGCGCCTCGGCTTCAACCCACTTCGTGAAGTATTCTGTAGCTGCAAGTACGAAGTTATGCCCATTAGAGGCTTTATTAGGATGAATCTGATCGATAACGTTCAATCCCCACATAGCGAATGGCCGTGGTGGCGCAATGGTATGCAAATGAGAGGCCGGGGCCCGGATGGATTGGGCATGAGCTTGGCAAGCGTGGCATTTCCGCACATGTTCGTTGCAATCTGATTCGAGGGTCGGCCAATAGTACCCTTGCCGAAGTCTTCTCTTTGCCATGGCGAATCCTTTTATTTTATATGACCACCGAAATCCGCATCGTGCATGGCTTGGTTGTGTTGCTTCGGACTCAGTTAGGCAGCGCAGCAGGAGCTGGTTGAAAGAGCGCTTCTAGAGCCGCCCCCCGCAGATCACATAGCGAGTGGCAAGGCGCCTAATCGTGTCCCGTCATTCTTAGTGGCCTGGGCCGAGAATTATCCCTTTTCAAGGAAGTTTAGAATCTCAGTGAACCAGGGTGCCCCATGCAGATGTTCTGCTTGGTTCACCTCCTCGACTGAATGGTTGCCGGTTCAGTGAAGGCCGTCGAAAGACTTGATCACTCCCTGTTTCGGAGCGTGGGTGAGGGCTGCAAGAATAGCTAGGGCGTCTGCATTGCGGTTTTTATCGTGGGAGACATGATTATAATCAATTTCCTTAAAACCACCTTGGGCTAGGCGTTCAAGCAATTCCGGATAGGGAACGGGTCCCGGACTTTCCATTCTCCGGTAGCCTGTCTAATTACTAAAAGAGAGTCACCGGTGACTCTAATCTAATGCACCTGGCACCTAAGCTGAGAGCTAACTTCAGTCCTGTAGTGCAGGCTTCATATTCCGCTACATTGTTGGTGCAAAGAAACAAAACAAATGGATCGAATTGCGTAGGGATTTGACCTTTTCGGGGGATGTAAGTACGATCCCAGCACCACATCCCCGCTCGAGGGAAATTCTTTTGATTGCGTTCCCGGCTCTCGGCTCTCTTTTTCCCTTTATCCCGTGCCTGGGTGAATATGAATGTCTTTCTCCCGGCTTACTACGATTTCCGGGTGGGAAGAAAGTCATTGCTAGCTCTTTGAACGAATACGCTCTTGGGCCGCAGGAAGATCATCTCTCTCTGTCTATTCAAAGATCCGAGACAGCTAGTTCAGTTGGTGACATTGGTTCCCCGTCCCTACTCTCCTATCTCTCTCACCCTGGTTGGGCTCTGGCTTAGTATGATTAAACTGTGAATCGAGTCAGGAAGAAGAAGTCCAGCTCCAGGCTTTAAAGAAGAGAAGAAAGACCTGGCTTCAAGGGAAATGCTTTATTTTAGGAAATAAAGATCCCAAGCTTATGCTGAATCGAGAGTGGACTTGCCTTGGTCTTCTGTGTGTGAGTTCCAGGGCGTAGCGGTAGTTCAGTTCCCCGAGGCTAATTCAATTCAGTCTTGTGAAGCTGTGAAATAAGCTCTTGCCAACCTCTGCGGAATATAGTCAGTGTGCCGCGAGTAAAGTAAGGATAATAAAATAAGGATGAGATGAAGGTTGGGGATTCCGTTCAGGTACAATAGAGAAAAGAATTAGCTCAGGTTCACAGCCCATTCCTTCCAGCTGCCCTTACTTGATTCAATTCCTAAGGCACCGAAGAGGAGCTATTCAATTACCATCGAGAAAGAGAAAGAAGAAGAAGCTTTCCCTCATCCGTAGCAGCCACTGCCTTGCTTCCTTGCCTGGAAAGACAGGAAAAAGAGGGCGGGCAAAGTCTTCACTCTGAACCTGAACTGGGTATCAAAAGAGCGATACCATTGATAGGATATGTAATTCCATTCTTCCCATCCGATGAAAAGAACGCAACTCTAAGTCATTTACCGAATCATCAATGATAGAACCAGAGCAAAGGAGCAAAGACCATACTGTTAAAGCTTGACAGTCAGGATCAATTAGTGATGAATAATAGAAGGGAGAAGACTAATCATTCATCGTCATGAAAGGCAAATAAAAGGCTTTAGCAGCCCATTCTTGACCACGAACCCTGATCCTAGTACTAGTAGGTAGGGCTTATTATGGAATAGGAAACGAAACCCCGGGAGGTCCTCCCAGCATATCAAGTTTCTGCCTGGTTTGCTCTTTGGACTTCACTTTTCCCTTGGATGGAAGTAGCCTCGTCTCGTGGCGCCCGGCCCGTATCGACCATCGCACGAGCAGAGTAGCTGAACCGAGACTGGATCGAGTTCATTTACGCTTTGCCTTCATTTCGAATTCGAGTTGTTCAATCAATAGGAGCAGGTAAGCGCTAGTCTTTTGGAGCAGTCGTACTGTCCTTTGAAGAAATCCCGGCCCGGGTCCTTTTTTTACCTTTACATGTCGATTCAGCAAGCAAGGCTAATTTAGTCTTTGCATTCATGCATTCTGACTGTTCGACCTCGACCAGAACATCCCCTTCAATAAGCAGCGCCTTACCTACTAAGCTTTAAAGAGTAATCCACCGCAACAGAAACTTTTTTTTTGAAGCACTTCTTCCTAATAGAAAAAGCGAGAAGTTCAGTGTGAAAAGCCATAGGTGTTCTTTCTGTGAAAGCTTGCCCAACCTAGTAATAAAGGGGGCGCGCTAGGCGCTCACCCTTTTTGTCTTGCTAGTGAGACATGCCCTCTTTCTTTCCGCTCTTTCTGTTAGCCAGTTCCAGTAGCGAGCAGTTCGTGATTGGCTTTCGGGTTGGCTAGTTTCGGAATTGATCAATTCACCATTCCGAGCATTGGGCGGAGCTAGAGCAAGAGCCTGTTCCAGAGCCGGGAGGGCAGTAGGACTAAGGGCAGTAGCCTTTTCTTCAAGCAGGGCTTTCTCGATAGCCAGAAGCTCTTCCTTCCATTAGTAATCTGGGCTTGTAGTTGAATCGAGATTTCCTTGGTCTTCTTTGACCCTCGAGTTGAATAAGCTCTTCTTCCTCAAGCTTTTAGCTTGGAACAAGAATGGATAGAGTTGACTCAGCTGCGATTGCTCTTGTTCTCTTTGCTCTTTATAAAATGGTTTCTGTGAACAAGGAAGAGGGGCTGCTTTACTCTAGATCGAATGCGACTGGAGATTTTGATTTCCCAGCTCTAAAGGGAGGGAAGTCAACAGTCACTTTTGGGTATCAGAAAGTCATGAAAGAGAGAAGATGGTGCTATTGCCTTAGCTAGCTTGGACTAGGAAGAAGGAATTGTCTCTAGAACCCTTGGTTGGTCTAGGAACCCGAGAAAGGAGAATGTTCAAAGCTTTCAGCGGGCTAGAGTCGTCTTCTTGCGCAGTACGCATCAGAACTAGTGGAATGGGGGATGAATTGCCCTATCTTGCCGGGAAGAGGTTGGGGATGGGTTCCGATCGAAGAAGAGGTGCGATAGTTGGGGTCACTCATGACATATAGGTGCTTGATGGGGTGCCTGGACGGGGGAAAGGAATCCAATGCTTGAGAAGGCAGCAAAAGTGCAAGCTAGAGGTCACCGATATTCTCCGTGGAGTTTTCATTGGAAGGAATAGTTCCACGCACCCAGCCCAGAGGTATAAGATAGGGGTCAATATGCTATCCAATCGAAACCCGCAAATGAACAACCACCTTAGCGGGTTACCACGAATTTACTTTTTCGCCCAGCCTCTTTCTCAAAGGGGGGAGAAGTGGAGGATTGGTATTTAGGTTTGGAAAGAGTCTGGTGCTGATGAGGTGCAAGATTCTCTGCTGCTTTCTCTCCTCCGATTGATTTACCTAGAACTCATATGCCCGGAGTAAGCACCTTTGGTAGGAGAGGAAAGGCTGGAAGATGGAGATGAGTGCTTTGATCGACCTATTATTCTTATTCCTTAGGATAAGAAATATCCCACAATGAAAGAGCTTGTAGTTTATCATACCGAAAAAGAGGCGAATGAACTGCCAGATGAACCCCGACGACTAGACTGGACGATAATTGATGCATTCATGAAGGATGGAACTTTTTATCACTCCCCTATATCAGAAAAGGAGGCTACAACAGGATCATCTTTGTCCGACTTTCCTCTCCACCAAACATAGGGAGATCGGGAGAGGAAGAGATGGAGATCCATGGGTCCCTACTGACCAGGTTCATCGTCCTCATTCTCGTTCCAATAGCTAATCATCTATGCGGCTTCAGACCCGGTCGGGGATCAATCAAAATAGAAATAAAGGATCAGGCTTCATTCCCTTATTAAAAAAATAAGGCCCCAGTCGTAATGGAAGGAATGGATCTATCTCCTACTGTCTCTTCAAGTGGGAGTGATGGCGAGTAGATCCAAGAAGCCATAAGCCGTTTTGCTCTTTTGCTTGCTTTCATGTACACGCGTTACCTCTCCTCCTTGCTGTAGGGACCACCAGTAGCAAAGGCGGGTTGTTGAATTTATACACATCCCTCTTCCAAATTTAGGTATTGATTGAATTTGAAATGATTCAAACCTATCGGCGCCCACCCCCAGCCCTTATTTTTTTAATCTAGTTAGGGGGGGGGGACGGATCAACACCATTTCTTCCTGTTGCCCATTATCAAGATTCATCTTTGATAGGTAGGCCCTAAAGACAATCGATATAGTAGAATTGGAAATCAGCATCCATCATTCCTACCTGCAAGATGGGAGGGGAAGGGAGTAGTTGATTCGTTCCAATTCATTGGTTTAAATCCGGTATAAATATCATAATATGACGGGATCGCCGTCTTGACAAACATGAATAGAAATAGTTCTTTTGTTTTTAATGGTAACAAGAAGAATTGTTTTTTTTCCTCGAGCCTCGAAGGAAGATCTTTCTTTGACGAAAAGTTTTATATTTCTAATGGATTGGGCCGTACCTTTACTGCAAGAATATGAATGACTCGCTATTCACTCGCGGTTTTTGGGTCATAATCATAAGATTATATAGGAGAGATGGCCGAGTGGTTCAAGGCGTAGCATTGGAACTGCTATGTAGGCTTTTGTTTACCGAGGGTTCGAATCCCTCTCTTTCCGTACCCCTATCTTAACCTAATTCACCAACGTTACCGACCTCAATGTAAAAAATAACAATGGAAAGGTCAATTTTCAATTTCCGATCTTTCTATTTGACCCAGTTCATATCTTTGTTTCGTGTGTTCCCGGGAGGAATTCGATCTCTTCAATCTCGGGGTACCGCATCCTCATTTCAAAGGTTATTTTGATCATCCCTATTTTGTGGTGATAAAGAAGACATGCAGATTGAAAGTATTGATCTAAACAGACATCAAATGAACAGCTCTATGAGGCCAAATTCCGAGTAAAAAGTTTTTTATAAGTAACGAGAAGCTCTCAAGAGTTTCGATCATCAACAACGGAAAAGTCGTAGCGCGTTTAGCACTCAGTGCCAGCAAGACCTTGCATGCGTGGAGCTGTAAAATGGTCAGACACTGACATCGATTCCTGAGGAATTGGTCAGGAAGAACAAACAGGTGAAATATAAGTTACATGGGTTGAGCTTTCAGTAAGCCCTTATTTCTCGGCTCACTAGACGGGGAATATGCGTACAGTAGAAAAAGCTTGAAGCAACTAGCAATGCTACCATCAATCAAGGAGAGTTTTACCAACCCTGCCATCCTAGAGCGTTAGCGTACAAGAAGGGCATTTATCAATTGAGTTAGTCACACATTTTTTCTCAGATGTAGAAGTTTTATTCCGATAGATTTGGTGTTTAGTTGGCTGCACTCTAGGTCTCACCTAAGATCCGCAGTCTACCCGAGGCTATCGTTAACTGGGGCACGAGAGAACCAATGGTCAGTACCTCTTGACTAGGGAAGGGGTTCTTGGGAGATAGCTCTGGTTCGTGCGCATTAGAAGTAGACATGAGTGAAACACCTTGCCTCAGTGCTTCGATCCCATTACGGTCAAGACAGCAAGCAAGGATCTATGTCGTGGAGGATGGTAGTGAAGAAGGAATCCCTCAAAGCGAGAGCACTGACCTCGCACACGGAGTTTCGATGGCCTGTCCCCTGGGGTCTAGCGAAAGGAACTAAAAAGCCAGCAAAAAGCCTTCTGTCGGCCGCTCAAACCAACTGACGATACGGAGGAGCGGACCGTATGGATTGACGAAAATAGTTTAAGCACAATAGGTAGAATGAGAATCGAACTCACTTGTGTACCATTTGGGGAGAAAGACCGATGCCGTTCCTACCTTTTAGCTAGTCGCATGATCAATTGATTTAATACAATATATCGCTTCTCCAATCCGTGATAAGCTGTGCCATGTGCTTTCAGTTCTTCGTACGCTGAGAAAGGAGAATGCCTTCTTTTGGTCGAATAAGAGAGACTTTTGCTTCCAAACAAACATAGGTCATCCCGGAAGTTAACTATGTAAAGCCCGTTTGTCTGCCTTAGACAGAAAAAGCTGTAATCTCTTATGTTGAAGCGAATGATAAAACTGGCATCCCCCTATGCGGCTCCCCTGCCATTCCAGCCAGATAAAGCAATGCAATGAGTCGGAGGAGAAACATTAAAAAATTCCAACGACTACTCATATCTGGCCTTGTGTAAGTAAAGCCCTCGGTAGGTAGTTCTTCTTCCTAAGCTACAAGCGTGAGACCACCAGGGAACTCATATCGAAAGAACTACTTGCATAGAATAAGAAAGAAGTCTGGTATTTGGCGATCGGACGGCGTTTTGTCTTTGAGGCAATGGAAAAAAAACCTCGATATATATATAGTGAAAAAAGTGCCTATTTCTTTTCTTTTAAAGAAGGAGATTGGATCAAGAAGCCGAGGGCCCAGTGTGGCTTTATTAAAGCGGGTAACCTGTTCGACGTCAGAACCGCTCTCAAAACCCTCATATCACCCTCCCTTTGAAGAGAAACGACTTTCTCCATATCTATATCTATGCAACTAGTTCTTTCAAAGGCTTCCAAATCTATCCATCTTACTTACTCAAAAGCTTTGAATATTCGACTCGAAACCTTGCTTATGCTGCTTTTTATCTCTCTTTATCTGCCTCACCGTCCAGCCTCTCTCTCTCTTGCTCCTAGCTTTGGGCGCTTCTTAGATAAATAGCGTATATAAGGCTAGCCTTCTCTCTCTAACGTCTTGGTATTGGATCCGTTTTTTTTTTTCTCGTGCCCTTCTGGGCGGTACAAAGAAATCCGGAATGAGCACACCGATAACGCCGGACCATGAAAACCTCGACTCTCCCCTTCCCCACCTTATCCCCTGCTGGCTGGAATGAGTGGGCCTCAAATTCTTTCTACGAGACAAATGAGTAGCCAATGAAGAAGAGAAAAGCTGCTTTCTCTTAGTCATAAGAAGTATTCCCTAGCAATCTGAGTCAAAAATAATGATGCGCCTTTCTCTTTTTGGAAAGATTTTAGCATTATATCTAAAGACTCCATCTCTGCTTCGTCGAGACGGCGGACATCGATAGGACCCAGCTTGGTCTCTAACTCCTCTTTCTTTTCGTTAAAGAAAGAGAGGATGTCTTCATCGAGATTGGTGTCGATACACCGTTCCAGTAGTCGAAACCCTGGAGCCAGCTTCCAACCAGGGTCAATAGTTTCACCTACTCAATTTTGAGAATAAGGATCTTCATATAAGGGAGCTGAAAAAGAAATGTTTCTCCCTTTTGTTTTGAAAGAGGAACTTGATCGGCATCTAAATTTGCTCCCGAGATGTCGCGAACGTAATCCCGATGAAGCTGTTCTCTCTTTTTTAGACTCCCTTTCTTTGGGAGGAATTGGAAGACGAGTTAAAGTCTCCCGATGGGGGTTGCATGCACTCACGCTATATCGATGAGGTTCATATACATTTTATAAGAAAAATGGCTAAGGATATCATTAAGATGAGGGGCACCTCGAACTATTTCTATAAATTGCTTATCTTATGGAATATTTTAGTTAGATTAGAATATAACACTTTTTTTTTTTTTTTTCCGGTCGTAATAGATCGACTTTCATGCTAGTTATAACATTTGAATTTCTCTTACATTCGAGTAGAATGCAACATGTCAGATCAAGTTCTTAACTATCTAATTGATTTTATTTCCGGCCTTGCCTTACCGTCGTTTATTTTAATAATAGCCAGTTGGAGAGTCGCCAGGCTGCGAAATTTAGCAACAGAGAACTACCAGGATCGAGTAAATGGATCAGTCGCAAACACAATTAAGGAACAGCTGAGTGAAAAAGTGATAACTCCGCTGTTCACTGAGAATGATGTGGTCTTGCCACCAGGGATGAGATCCTATGACGCAATCAACACGTTAGTTCCTGGGGATGATGTCGAATTGCTAGCTTCTATCTATAATAATCGGCATTCAGAGTGATTATTATAGCCTACTCCTCGAAACTGTCAATACATTGTGGGGGGGGAGGCTAATATAACCAACCTATAATCCTGCCTGGGAAGGAGAGAAAGCGAAGGTGAAGCTGCTCCCTGGGCACAGATCGAATACCCCAACAGACTCGATCGAGTGAGTGGAAAGCCAGAATGGCTTGGTTAGCAAGCAATTCGTTATGTAGGCGCCAACTCGCAGTTCTTTCTCTTTTTTCTTTTTTAAGTCACGATCAGAATGAAAGGTAGTTCGGCTGGGTATGTTTTTTACCCAGAGGTGCTGGTTCGAGTCCAGCTCGTGACGAGGGGCTCTGCTTTGTAAGAGTACCCTCTTTTATAACTCAAGCTAGCGGCACCCCCTTATCCTCTTTGAATCTGCTGCCTTCGTCCCCTGCCAAGGAATAGAGTAAAGGGACTTCCTCTTCCTCTCCAGATCCCCGACCAGCCTTGACTGAAAAGCTTTCAGACCCCTGTGTGAGCTAGTTATACTAGCAACTTGCTGTGTCATGTCCGTTCTCGTTATACATATGATATGGTACCTATTTATCCTGAGATCTCTTTTGCTACTGGTGCAATCACCTCTCACGAGGGAGTTAAAGCCTCTCTGATTGAATGCGGGTCTTGTGTTATAGGAGCCGAAGCTGCCTAGTCCTTTAGGTCAGTCAGTTAGCCCACTACGCCATCAGAGACTGGATTAGAGCCTGGACCTCCACTTGCGGAAAGATCACCGCGTAATGGAGACTCGCTTTTGATTAACTAGCTTGGCTCGCATCCGACCATGGGGCGCCCTTCACTTCAATCCTCACAAAAGAGAAGAATTATGTCCAAAAATTTGCCTTTATAGGCCTTACTAGTTGTTGCTGCTGGAACTGGTACTTAAGTCCTGTCCTGGAAAGATATATGTTAAATGTCCTAACAAAGCCTAGTAGTTCCCCTTCGGGCACGTGTCTATCATATGAACAAGGAGGAAGAAGTTGATGCTTTAACAGCTTTTCTTGGAGGAATCAGTCTTGGCTTAAGTCTTTCCCTGGGCTCTGGTCGTACTTCCCTCCTGTGCTGTGCGAAAAAGGCTTTGATCTTGATAGCTGCTTTATTCCT